>NW_026733632.1:0-7500 GCF_028476545.2 Physella acuta
ACACACACACACACACACACACATATATATATATATATATATATATATATATATATATATATATATATATATATATATATATATATACTCTCACCTCATAAAAATAGTTGGAATGTGTTAAAACCTTACTGAACATAAGACCATTAACGAATTTGAATGCATAATGAACAAACCAAAACAGGCGAATTTTACCATATAAATAAACGTTCTAGTATTGTACATCCTTTATTAGAGTTCACATTCATTAAGTTGTCAAATAAAAAACCAACAACTTTAAAACCAAGCTATTGCGATAGTTTCATATTTCGTTTCGATTATAACCGATGTTTGTTTTTAATTTTCCGACGATATTTTTAGCTTAAAGAAAGAATACTCTATTTTTTTTTTTCAATCCGCCTTTCCTGGTACTAGAGCCTAAAGAATCTTTCATTGTTTTGTTTTCGTGCGATCGCTTTTCAAGATAAAACCAAATTTAAACAGTTTTATTTTTTCTTTAAATAAACACCCAGGGACAGTTTGTGTTGTCGTATTTATCGATAATTTGATCCCCTGTTTACATTCGTCTGATTTAAAACAACATAGATCATGTTTAGTTGGGTGAAGGAGAATTTATGTCTGTCTGTGTCACTACTCTAGTGCTTGTCCTATATATACACGTATATATATATATATATATATATATATATATATATATATATATATATATATATACATTTGTGTTAGGGAGTGTGCAGATGTGTAACGGTGTGTGTGTGTGTGTGTTTAATTTACCTATTACCATTAAAGTTACTATGTGATGAAATGGTTGTGACAATCCTACAAGCATTTAGCCACTGGCTAAGATACAAAATTGACTTAATGTGAGATTTTGGGACAGTAGGTTGAGGGTTAACTACCTCTCCACACCGGCAAGTACATCAGTGACTTCCGCCTCATGACTTCAGGTAACTTACCTGATGCGGTTCCACGGTCAGGTGTTTTACCTGATGTAGCTCTGACCATCAACTACCACCTGGCTAGATCATGTGACTTACCTGTAACCTTGACCATTGCACTACGGCAGCAGACATACCTTTCTTACCAAAAGCTTTTTTTTGAATATCTCTACTTTTCTAAATGAAAACAAACATGTTTTAAAGTTGCTTAACATGATAAAACGATCTGGTTACATGGTCACATGACTTCAACTATCTAATTACATATTAACATGACATTACATGACATTAACATGACATTAACATGACATTAACATGACATTAACATGACATTAACATGACATTAACATGGACATTAACATGACATTAATTAAAGCGGATTTCCACAAGCCTTTTCGAGAGTAATAAATGACGCAATATTAATTTTATGCTAACTGACCCGTGAAACAGTTTCATAAGTTAGAAGTTGAGGGATAAGATAAACCTAACCTACAGTACAAAGTTAAGATAAGATGGACTAAACCTACAGTGCAAAGTTAAGAAAAGATTAACCTTACCTACAATACAATGTTAGGATAAAATGAACCTAAACTAGAGCACGAAGTTAAGATAGGTATAACGTTAAGATAATAAGACCTAATCTACAGTACAATGTTAAGGTAATAAGGACCTAATCTACAGTACAAAGTTAAGATAATAAGGACCTAATCTACAGTACAAAGTTAAGATAATAAAGACCTAATCTACAGTACAAAGTTAAGATAATAAGGACCTAATCTACAGCACAAAGTTAAGATAATAAGGACCTAATCTACAGTACAAAGTTAAGATAATAAGGACCTAATCTACACCTAATCTACAGTACAAAGTTAAGATAATAAGGACCTAATCTACAGTACAAAGTTAAGATAATAAGGACCTAATCTACAGCACAAAGTTAAGATAATAAGGACCTAATCTACAGTACAAAGTTAAGATAATAAGGACCTAATCTACAGCACAAAGTTAAGATAATAAGGACCTAATCTACAGCACAAAGTTAAGATAATAAGGAACTAATCTACAGTACAAAGTTGCCCATGTCTCCACACAACGATCTGTGAGGGGAAATGGTAAGCAAAAGTAGAAAGTGACCTTAATAGCGTCCTTGACCTGCATGTTTATTGAATTTTCCGTTTCCCAAACTATCAGACTAATTATATTTGTCATAAATGTTTATTGTAGGCGTTCTTCGGTCAACCCTTTTTCCCCTAAATACAAGGGTTGACGGAATGTACGCGGGGAGGGGAGAGGTTAGAATATATAATTAGATTGACCAAAGTTTTGTCTAGTGCTATCGTGACAGTATTTTTTAAGCAACTTGTAACAAAATGTAGTTTTTTAAAATTTTGAAACTTTGTGTGTATGTGTGTTCGTCTGTGTGTGTTGCAGTGCTTCTAATGTTGAAATACCCCCCCCCCCCCCCACCCCAGTAATTGTGAATGTACACATCTACTACAAGTAGCGGGAGAGCAAATCACACTAGAATAAAACAATCGCCGGGTAGTTTATGGCTTGTTGCTCTACAGAATCCATAACAAGCAAAGTGTGAACCTATTCCGTTAGTCCATATATTGATTCAGTTCACCCCCGGTACCAATTATTTAGTTACTGATTTTTTTACGTTTGTTAAGCTGGGTAGATGAACGCCGTGAAATGTTTTAGAAATTTCGCGAACAAGTTTATTGATACATCGATCTATTGATTGCGTATAGATCAGGGTTTGAGGGTGTGAAACAAACCGATCTTACAGACACTTCACACCAATCAATGAACGGTGTTAGACGGTGGGGATTCTGAAACACATCGCACTTGAGCCACTCAGGATTGGTGTACATGTGTTTTGTCACATCCTACTTGTGTTTTGTTACATCATGTTTGTGATTTGTCACATCATACATGTGTTTTGTCACATCATACGTGTGTTTTTGTCACATCATACAAGTGTTTTGTCACATCATACTTGTGTTTTGTCACATCAAACATATGTTTTGTCACATCATGCTTGTGTTTTGTCACATCATACAAGTGTTTTCTCACATCACACAAGTGTTTTGTCACATCATACAAGTGTTTTCTCACATCATACAAGTGTTTTGTCACATCATACGCGTGTTTTTCTCACATCATACAAGTGTGTTGTCACATCCTTCTTGTGTTTTGTCACATCATACTTGAGCCACTCAGGACTGGTGTACATGTGTTTAATTTCAGTGATGTTTTGTCTAGTTTGACAGTGATGGGTCGCATACATGCTTGTACACATTAGATGTTTGGGATCTAGGTGATGATTGATTGGGTTGACTGTTAGGTTTATAATTCGGGACAAACGGTCGCCAACACAAGAGGCGCGGGTTCAAGTCCAACTAGCGCCTCATGTACACACTAGCTAGACAAACTCTACCCCATGTGGCATTACGTTATGATGATGTAACATTGAATGAACTCTAAACCTGACGGTAAAGTTTAGTGTACAATTAATTTAACAAGACTATTTTAACCCAAACCATATTAGTTACCGTTTACCCAAAACAAAATTTGCCGCATTAGCTATACCACCATATCTAACATTTACATTTAACCTTAAAGCTTTAGTGGCGATAGTTCAAATGGAAGAAAAGTATATCCAAGTATAACACAAAAATATATTTCATTTCTAAAACTAATAGATCTTCTCATTTATTCTTGACCTAACAATATGATTGTATGGACCTAATAGACCTAGGTCTATTTTATGGACCTTACAATTCTTCCTCTGTTTTCTAGATATGTTCATTACATTAGTCTGATTTAAAACAACTTAGATCATGTTTAGTTGGCTGAAGGAAAATTTATGTCTATGTCACTACTCTAGTGCGTGTCCTGGGTAATATATGTGTATATATATATATATATATATATATATATATATATATATATATATATATATATATATATATATATATATATATAGTATATATATATATATATATATATATATATATATATATATATATATATATATATATATATATATATATATAATATATATATATATATAGTATATATATATATATATATATATATATATATATATATATATATATATATATATATATTATATATATATATATATATATATATATATATATATATCTTCCAGACTTTTTTCTCCGGGGGGGGGGGGCACTTGAAATCTTCGGGGGGGGGGGGGGGGGGGCGGTAAACTTTCTTCGGTGGGGGCGGACACTGTTAAAAGTATATATTTTCTATATAAATTATATACATTTCATTTCGTTCGGGGGGGGGGGGGCGGTAAAATTTTTTCGGGGGGGGCTTCGCCTGGAAGAGACTCTGTATATATATATATATATATATATATATATATATATATATATATATATATATATATATATATATATATATATATATATATATATATATATGTATATATATATATATATATATATATATATATATTCTGGACCTAACAGACCTCACTGTGTCTCCTTGCAGGTGTGTTCCTGGTGTGCTGGGTGCCTTTCTTCACGCTAAACATCATCAGCGCCATCTGCATCCGCTACGACTTGAAGGAGTATCCCGCCTGCAACATGAACCCCATCTACATCAGCTTCGCCCAGTGGCTCGGCTACATCAACAGTTTCCTTAACCCCGTCATCTACACCATCTTTAACCCGGAGTTTAGGAAAGCATTCCGGAAACTGCTCACAGACCCGTGTAGATGATGACTTCCGGTGTTGTGTTAGTCCGGGTTGTATCAACTGCGTCGCTGGTTAAGACGGGTGACGTCAACTGTGTTACTCACTTTGATTGGTTGTTTATTTTTAGAATAATCACGTGATAAAAATAACAGTATTTTTGGCCTAGGTCAAATTGATAGTGTGTAAATAGGTTTCTTATTTAATCTACTGTGTTGATTGGTGTGTAAATTATAATGATTAACATGCTATTAATCTGTGTGTGAAACTGCTATTTTAACACAATTTATACGTGCACTGTGTCACTTGATTATATTGTTAGAACATTCTATTTTTAGATAAAACAAGTGTACATTGTAAATCTTTAGCAATGTGTAGTAAGCTTGTGTGTGAGGTTATATGTATCTAAATAACACTCACACACACATACACATAATTATATATATATATATATATATATATATATATATATATATATATATATATATATATATATATATATGCCTTTACATATGCACACATATAAATATGTATATATTTATGTATATGTGTATGTGCATATATATGTGTACTTAATCTAAAGTCATACTACTTCAGACATAACCACGATACTACCAGATCTAGAGCGATACTATTAATTAAAAAATAACACGATACCACTAGATTTATAGCGATATTGTTTATTTTAAAAACCACGATACCATTAGATCTAGAGCGATACTATTTATTTTATTTTTTTTAAAAACACGATACCACCATATATAGATCGATACTATTTATTTTAAACAACCACGATACCACTTGATATATATATCGATACTATTTATTTAAAACAACCATGATACCACTAGATCTTTATACCGCCTCTTTACCGTGACATTCATTCTTGAGTGTATGGTCGCGGCTTTTGTTTTAAAAAATACATTACTTTTTATGGAGGAAATACATTTTATATGACCTGCGGATTATGTAGGATCAAGGATATGTTTGAAGCCTTCTTGCAGCACCCCCCCCCCCCCTATATCTGCACCCCCCCCCCCCTGCATTAATCATGTCCCCTGCTCTTGTGTGGAAATTTTTATGTTGATATTTCTTTCAACTGTGATGTCACGAAACCAGTTATTTTCTTTTGAAATGAGACTGACACGATTTGAGATTAACTTTGCTGACAATAAAAGACATTGTGGTACACATTCGAAAAGTAACAATGCTAACACTTATCAGAATCGATTACTTGCCAAATGTTACGATGTAATTTGACGCGTGAGGAAAAACATTTTAACACCCTCCCTGCCCCTCCCCCTTAACCTATCTCCATTACACAAAAAGGCTGCTTGCAACATTTTGTAAAAAAAAAAAAAAGGAATTATAAAAACTAACAATCTTGTGTCATCTTGATCTCATTTGACCTAAATTATTCACATTTTTATTGCTATTTATAGAGCTTTTATTCATTGTTCGTGCGCATATTTATTTTCTAAAAAGACAACTATTTTCTGGATTTTTCTATATCGAACTGTTACAAAAATAGTTTCTTGCGGACAAACGCAGGCTTTAACACGTAACAAACCGTTTTGTCTCGAGGCTTTTGATTGGTCGTGCGTGATGGGGCGAGTCCCTATGCGCCTCGTTAGCGTTCAGTAACTGCTGCAAAAAGTCATAACGAGGCTTTAATGAAATGCATTATGCGTTACAATTAACACACGGAGTAATGCTTCATTTCCTTTTATAGTGTTTGAAGTAGTTTAATTAAAAATATTTTAAATGGTGCATGCAAATGAAACTGGCGAATCAGCACTTCGGATCATTATGTATTATTACGCGAAACTTAAGTAGGTCATACTGTGTTCTAATAAAATATAGTTCGCTGAGAAACACAAAACCAACAGGAAGTTGATATTTCTAGACGTCCATTAACTGGCCAATATTGTTTACAATTTTCTACCTACTCTAAGAAGGTAGATCTAGAAATCTAGATCTAGAATTATAGATCATTTATGAATTGCCCCTTTTAATTATACGTGAATGCTAATCAACCATCATTAATTACAGCTTAAATTAGCTACATAAAACTAGTGAACGGCATGAGTCATGCAGGTAAATTTTGTTGACATTTCGTCTCCTGAGTAGTGAGTAGTGAGTAGAATGTACTAGAATAAGAATCTACAGTATGAGTAACAATGTACATTAGATTTTAAACATTACATTGAACATTTAATTTGGACATTGAATCTAGCTCTAGCTAGAAAATAATGCTGGAAAATAATCTAGATAAGCAATTAGGAGCCCTACAACAAAAGAAAAACTACTTAAATAATTCTAGATTCTAGTACCACTACATCCAAATAAGAAAAAAAAAAAAAAAAAAAAAAAAAAAAAACATAATTTAGCCTAAACTACTAAACTAAACACAGTAAAACAAGAACACACAAAATCAGAGAAGTCTTTCAATTTACTTTCAAAGTAGGCCTAAATTCAAAATAATGTTCTGAAATGGTGAAATAGCACTGCAAAAGATTCCTTGAATATTTAATTGTAATCTCTCTATTGAGAGTATTATGATAATTCTGGGCCATTGTCAATCTCAAAATAATTATGTTGAAATAATGTTTAGTGAAAGAATTCTTCTGAATATATAAGCAACCATACATGATTATAATTAGCGTGAATATATTTCACTGCCCATAAAGGGAGGCAACACTGTAACTCTTACTTCACATACTTTTAAACTTTGTTTTCTCCCTTTGAATGTGATATGAAATATGAATTGTTTATTGTTTTTCATTCATTTAGGCTACACAGGAATATGGGGGGGGGGGGGGGGGGGG
>NW_026733632.1:12500-97047 GCF_028476545.2 Physella acuta
CAGTAGCGTGGGGAAAAGGAGGACCAGCTTCAGATGACCACTAACACAGGAAGGGATGTTAGATTTCAAACTCTTGATCTGGCTTTGTCTAAGATAGGTAGTCAGTCGACTTTATGATGTGGATAAAGTAGGTGTGTAGCATCTCCAAATACACACACATACTTAAAACAACAGGTCTTCAATTTCATAATCAATAGTGGTATTTTAAAAATAAAAATACATTAGCCCCCAGTCATATAGTCACATTTTATTTAGATTTACTAATCAACAGGCATCAAGTTACATCAGACTTAAATTAAAGATGCTATTGAGTTACTGTGAGAAATGTTTAAACATATACACAAGAATTATAATTAATGTTACCTCCCTTTAGTTTAGAGATATGAATGCATGAAGATGAAACATTTTTATTCAAACAAAAAAAAATGTTGAAGTCTGTAAGCTGTTCCAATGTTACTCAAGAATCAGCCGCTATTCATGAGATGGTAATCCACCATTACACTATGGTCAGCACTTGATATCACTGTGCAGGGGGGGGGGGGGGGCAGCACATAGTTCACCAGCTACAAGTGGTGCTCAGAATATTCTGATATCTATGTGCAAATGTGCAACATTCAAATAATTTCTTTCAGGTGGAAACTCTTCAGATATTTGGATTTAACAAGAAATACTGCTAGTAAATAAACATGGTCTAGCAACAAAATACAACAAAGAACAAATGTCTAACCTAACCACAACGAATAATTGGACCTATTACACAACTGCTCACATCATTTAAAATTTAATACAAACGTCAAACTTTGATACTTTGAAAATTATCCGGACACAACACAAACTCTCAGCTGTTCAATTAATGAATGTATGTACAGAGTGTATGATATGAATACTTTACATACAAAACATAGCAAAAAAAATGCATGAATAACAGTTGTAAGTTAAGGCCATCTAAAACATGTTTTTTAAATAATTTAATAAAATGTATCAATAAAAAACTGTACCACACAGATGCCAGTTAAGCAAGAGAAATCTCTCGTTTAAGTACATCCATCATTGTTGGACTTTGAACAAAGTTTTGCCCTGGGAATATTTTAGTATGTTTATCAACATTTTCAAATATCTTGCCTGCGCTCCAATGCTTGTACTCTTTTCAATGTTGCTCATACATTGTCAACATGTTCCATGTTTTTACAGATCTGTTTTAACATTGTGCGTTTATTTCCCACACAGTGTCCAAAAATCTTGATAACCTTTGCGTACCAACTTTTTTAAGAACTCAAGTTTTTAACCCACTTTTGCCAATATATTTAGAAGATATTTGAACATTGGCTGGATGTTTCCCTTACTGTACGACCATCTTCCCATTTTGCGGTACAACGTTTGAATACTGTGTAGGGGAATACGAGTTGGGGCTCTTTGTCTTAGCTGGGATTACCTCAGGGCTCTTTGTCTTATTTGGGATTATCTCCACTTCAATGTAGTTCAATGTAGGCTTATCCTGGGGATAAAACAAATAGGATAAACTGTAAGACACAGTTCAATACATTCTGTGGGGATTTATTGAACGTGTTCTGTTAAATCAATTACAAGATAACAATGTATGGTCGGGTACTAACCCAAAAGTCTCAAGTTCGAATCCCAAACAAATAATTACATACAATAATTATTCTACCCAACTCTGATGGGTGTGTTTTTTAAGCAGGTTAGTCATTAGGTGACTACTTGGGACTTGAACTAGCTAGGACAGTTGTGCTACAGGACAATTGTCCTACCAGACAACAGGCTCAGAAAATGACTGTCCTGCAGGCAGATGTCCTAGATAGGACCAACCATTACACTGTCACATCGTGGTCAGGATGTAGAGGCATAACTGCTAACCCTAGTGTATAGAGTTCAAGTCTACAGGATGTACCTGATTTCATCCAGCTCTTATGGGTACCTGACTCACTTTGGGGAAAGTAAAGGCGGTAATGGTGCGGACCACACTGAGATCACATAAACAGGTAAACCCTACTTCACCTGCCACAACAACCACCAGGTGTAAGGGAAACTAAACTAGCCATGACAGTACTCACCTCCTTGAGTTTATTTTTTGTTTTCTTCTTCTTGTCTGGCTGAGCATAAACATCTCCAACATCCACATCATCACTGGGAGCTGTAGGTTTACTCACAGCTGCCACGTTAGTGTATACTGTCGCATCAGACTCTGAAACCTCCACACTAGGGTCTGCTTTACTTTTCTCTTTAGTTTTATCTTTAGTTTTTTCTTTCTTTCTTCCATTTTTCTCTTTTTTCTTATCTTTGTCTTCAGCTGACTTCGAACTTTTATTCACCGAACTTGTTTCCGCGACGGCCGCGTGTCTGTCGTCCGTGACGATTGTCGGTGTTTTGTCGTCGTCGGGTAGGACTATCTCCTCGTACTGGTGCTGCCGCTGTCGGGCCGCCGACACTTTCTGTTGATGTAGGATGCTGCTTGCGTTGTCGTACTCGCCTATCCCCGGGGACGGGGAGTCGTCTGTTGACTGGACGGGGTCAGAGGTCGCTGATGCTACAGAGGTGGCCGGTGAATCTGGAAATAAGGGAAGCAATCGAGTTAAACAGTTTTTAGAGTGAGACACGTACGTTAGGTAGTTTTGTAAGAGGGACATCATAAAGCTGCACTCTGGTGTAAGGGAGACAAACACGTTTATTAGTTAGAACGTGTTTACATTTACACGGAGTCAAAACAAATAGTTATGAGGGGTTTACTTGGTGAGAAACACAATAATTTATTTTAAAGGGAGACAAATGGGTCTAATTCTTATGAAGGAGTTAAAGGGAAAGAAACATTAAATATTTTTTAAGCTAAAGGGAGAAAAGAGGTTGAAGTTGAATAGTTTTTCAGGATTTAATTAAACAAGGAAGTAGATTTTGAATGGAGTTGATTAGGAGATATGAATTCTAGGCTAGATATAGCTACATGTTTAGTAAGAAATTAGACAGTTCAAACTAAGTGTTCTAGTTAAAGAATACAGGCAATTTTAAATAGTTATAGTTAAAGTAGCCTGCTAGCAGATCAAGGTAAAGATCATATTTAAGCAAGCACGTGAAACCAAATGAAAAGTTTAATTGATACAATACAAGTAAATTCACCACAGTAGTTGGTCAGTAAATATGACAACGTCCATTTAGCTAGCTATATCAGATCCACTTGATTAATTCAAGGTTCTCAAACAGTGAGGTAAGGCCCAATCAAGGATCTCCTGTGGGTGTGGTTAGAGTTGGTTTACATCCTGGGACACGTTCATGATTGTTGGGAACAAATTTAGGTTTTAAATGAAGCTTTACGGACTAGATAAGATGTGCACGTGTAGTTAGCTTAGGGTTAGTTTGAGTAAGATACAGAGAGAAAGTCCTGGTAGAGAGCCCGAGTAAGTACCAACATCCCAGTTTCATTAATTAAGTGATTAAGAGGCAATTAGATCAGATCACGTGATTTCTCGAGTTTTTGTTTTACTAAAGACCACTTGATGTTCATCGAATCTTAAAGCCAAGGAACTTGATTTGCTAGTAGGTTAACCTTTCACCTCTTACACAATGACCTTTTGTTTCCTAGGATATGACATTTAACCCTTCAAAACATTAACCTTAAGTCTCCTGACCTTCAGGCCAAGACGCTGTGTCTGGTCCACACGCTGTTATATGACGGGTCAGTCGATACACGGGTCACCATTACACGGGTCAGTCCACACACGGGTCAGTCGATACACGGGTCAGTCCACACACGGGTCAGTCGACACACGGGTTGGTTAACACACGGGTTGGTTAACACACGGGTCAGTCCACATACGGGTCAGTCAACGCACCGGTCACCAATACACGGGTCAGTGGGGTCAGTCAACACACCGGTCACCAATACGCGGGTCAGTGGGGTCAGTCAACACACCGGTCACCAATACACGGGTCAGTCAACACACGGGTCACCAACACACGGGTCAAACATGAAACGGACATGTACTCACCCAACTGACCGGAAGTTTTGACCTTGTTTTTCTCTGGGCGTGAGTTCTTTCCTCCCATGGTGTGAAATGTGACAATTTATTTGACACAGAACATCCTTAAGTCATTAATTAATTAATGTCTTAACACAAATCAACGTTGTGCTGATTATGTAAGTGAAAAATCTGATTAATTAATTAGTTAATTGTCACTTAAGATTTAATTCGTTCCTGCTATGATCAGAGGATTTAGATTAGAAAGTCACGTGAGTTTAAGCGAATGCTAAGTGTCGTGGCACAGTTTTGTAGAGGACTGGACTAAACGATAGAGTAAACATAGAAATTAATAACTGATAAGGACGCATATCGTCTTGCTAATACTAAGATCATATGATAGCAATTTAATTATCAAACATATCACACAAACATTGGATCTCCAGACACTAAAATGTGCGAAAGAACTATTTCAGATTACACATCCAATAGATAACTCATGTACTGGATACATGTAGCAACGCTAAACACACGGTACTATCTAGAGGTGGATGTAGCAACGCTAAACACGCGGTACTATCTAGAGGCGGATGTAGCAACGCTAAACACACGGTACTATCTAGAGGTGGATGTAGCAACGCTAAACACACGGTATTATCTAGAGGCGGATGTAGCAACGCTAAACACACGGTACTATCTAGAGGCGGATAAAGCACTGATCTACTTATGGAGCAGGGGGGGGGGGTCACAGCAGGGTACATTACTAAAACACGGTTGACTAGATTAGATTTACGCCACAAAACTAACAAAATCCTTATCTGTTAGAAATCGTATGAACACAGCAACGGTTGCAGAAAACAAACAGTAAAGACAAAGGTGTGTGTGGGGGTGTTCGTATGTACTTTATAGAATGAACTTGTGTTGTAAGACTTACACATACTACCTCTAGCTGCACACGGTTTCAAATTACAGGCTAATTGTAAAAAAAAAAAATTATGAAGTTTCTGTTCAGTAAAATTTTGTGAGACAGCTACCTATACTATACACTGTGCTAGAATGTTAATTAGTATGCTTTGGGTGAGGGGAGGGTGGGAAACAATATATTTTAACCTTTCACCTAAATGTATACATTTTTTGTATGTGGTTACCCCAGCCTAATGAACAAAAACTAATTAAACTGTGTATTAAAATAACCTCAATGTATACATATGAATGTGTTCAGTACCGTAATTAGTCGTATGACTAATTAATGAGTCAACCACGAGGCTGCTCTTGAGAAATACGTCGCCAAACATGACTTATGTTAACATTACTTCGCCAAACATGACTTATGTTAACATTACGTCGCCCAACACGACTTATGTTAACATTACGTCGCCAAACATGACTTATGTTAACATTACGTCGCCAAACATGACTTATGTTAACATTACGTCGCCAAACATGACTTATGTTAACATTACGTCACCAAACATGTCTTATGTTAACATTACGTCGCCAAACATGACTTATGTTAACATTACATCGCCAAACATGTCTTATGTTAACATTACGTCGCCAAACACGCCTTATGTTAACATTACGTCGCCAAACATGACTTATGTTAACATTACGTCGCCAAACATGACTTATGTTAACATTACGTCGCTAAACATGACATATGTTAACATAAATCATTTAATTTTTTCAACAAAGCGAGATCACTATGCGGATCTGAAAAAGGCGGAACTTAGAAAACAAAATGTCGGAAAATCCTTATCTTTATAGAATGTTCTAGATTTACAGAAATAAAAAACATGACAGACTGTTGTGTGGGGAAATTTGATGCCGGATGTACCTCATGGTATTCTGATCCTAGGCTACCTGAAGTGGTCACGCTTGGTTGGTTTAGGTTCCTGCTTTGGTAGGGGAACTCTCAATGGGTGTTTGTGAGAGGAAGATGGGAAGATGGTCGGTGTGTGTGGTAAGAGGGTCGGTGTGTGTGTGGTAAGAGGGTCGGTGTGTGTGTGACGAGGGGATCGGTGTGTGTGGATGTATGTTCGTGAGTGTATGTGACATGTATTGCGTGTGAAAATTCCTTGAGGACCTCAATTTTGCAGACGACATAACCGTCATTACTCACATAGCTAACAGTAAAACAGACACGCAAGAAAAACTGAACAGAAATAAACACCAATAAAAGCAAATTCATTAATTAAAAAGAAAAAAAAAACTTTCGAATAATCTATTTAATTAAACAAATCACAAGTAGAGGAAGTAAAATATTTCACATAATAAGGAAGCATTTTCAATTATAAATGAGACCGTACCGCTGAAATTAAAACACGCTTCTTTAAAGCCAAACACTCCTTTTCAGCCATACAAACAATATGTCAATCGAGCAAAATCTCCAAGACCAAATTTTAACGCAGACTTTACAAGAGTAATGTCCTTAGCGTCTTACTGTATGGCAGTAAATGCTGGAAAGCAACAACCGCCACCAGAATATCGATGGATTTTATCGAAATAAATAGCGTGTTCTAAGGCATCCGCTGGCTTAACATCATCAGCAATGATAGATTATTAGGAGAGATGTAAACGAAAGCAGCTTCAGAAGTCATTGAAAAAAAAAACATGATGCTGGGTGGGTCATGATAGTCGCCAGAGACAGACACATGTGAAGGGAACTTTCTGTGGCGGCTTTGTGTGTCTTGGGCATGGAGGGAAAAGACGAAGATTCCTGCAGCTTGCAGTTTCATGTCACGATTTAAAAATCGAAGGTCCGCGTGTCAGTAAATCCACGTGTCAGTAGGTCCCACATATCATTAATTCCACATGTCAGCATCTCAATGCCCCAGTATATTTGCAATAAATTAAATCATAATGTCAGACTAATTCCCAGGCGATGTCGCTACTAACACGTGTATCAACCAGAAAGATCAAACTAAGACTAAGTGTATCAGTGGAAAAAGACAAGATGGTACTTTAAAATAAACGGTGGTAAGGCCATATTTTTTGTAATACTACTTTAGGCCTACATGGATAAAAACATCAGTACAACGTTGTAGATGTGTGTTGAACACGTTGAATGAAATATAAAAACATCAGTACAACGTTGTAGATGTGTGTTGCACACGTTGAATGAAATATAAAAACATCAGTACAACGTTGTAGATGTGTGTTGAACACGTTGAATGAAATATACAACAGGAAGAATATCATCTCCCGTCTTCTTAACCTTGACTGATGGCTGGAAAAGATAGGCACAATAGACCAAAGTTCTGGTATCAAGTTTTTAAAACACTATAGACCAAAGTACTGATATCAAGTTTTTAAAACACTATAGACCAAAGTACTGGTATCAAGTTTTTGGGAGTCTTAGACTTTAGCTAGTGGTGTAAACAACAGGATTGTGTGTCAGTATCAGGTACAGATGGGTAGGGGGTACAGATGGGTAGGGGGTACAGGTAATGTAGGGGGGTAGGGATGGTACAGGTAATGTAGGGGGTAGGGGGGGTGCAGGTAATGTAGGGGGGGCAGGTAAAGTAGGGTAGGGGGTACAGGTAATGTAGGGGGGCAGGTAAAGTAGGGTAGGGGGTACAGGTAATGTAGGGTAGGGGGTACAGGTAATGTTGGGGGGGGGGGGTACAGGTAATGTTGGGGGGGGGGGGGTACAGGTAATGTAGGGGGGGTACAGGTAATGTAGGGTAAGGTAGAAGGGGTGCATGTAATGTTAGGGGGGGGGGGGGGGCAGGTAGAGTAGGGTAGGGTAGGGGGGTACAGGTAATGTAGGGTAAGGTAGAAGGGGTGCATGTAATGTTAGGGGGCAGGTAGAGTAGGGTAGTGGGGTCCAGTTCAAGTGGAGGGTCCCTAGTAAAGTAGGACAGTACCTCAATGATAACACTAGTCCTACCTGAATTAGATATCTAGTACTACAGCAAAGATGTTCTAATCAAAATTGCCCGTTTAGTACTTTCTAGATCAGAGCAAACAGCCATTTCAATTTTATAACACGTTCTGTGTAGGCCTTTAAGCTACTATACGGCCTACTTATGTAGGGCCTAACTATGTTTTTTCCGACTCACGGAGGAGTAAACCGTTGAGATTTGTGAAGATTTCGTTTTCCACGGGTACAATACTCCGCCTATACTTCGTATACCAGAAAGTAAAAAAAAAACACGTCGAGTAAAGCTCAGGTGGTTTGTTAGACTCTGCGTCATGGTTGAACGAACCCGACACAGGAAAGTTAAATCAACGGCCCAGAACATTCTAGTAGACCTAGTAGACCTAATCAACATTTCAACCAATGTTAGGGGGGGGGGTGCTTTTAAAATGTAAACTAAAAATAAACTATTATAAGGGGGAACGCTAATCAGTAAACGGCGAATCGTCTTCCTTGTTCGGTTTAAAGCTGTATACAACAACGTGTCGAGTTATAGAATAGACTGTAATTACCAACATTTACAGCGATACTAGCATTCAAGATAAAAACAAAATGGGCTATCACACACTATCAGTGAATTAATACTAATAGTTTCGCTGTCTGTCTGTCTATCTGACAAGAACGCTTTGTCTGACAAGAACGCTCTAGAGAAAACACAAGCAAAATAAAAACATGCACAGTAATTCGAAAAACGAAATATGACGTCGACACATTTAGCGTAGAGTAGAACATAATCTCAAGGCGGAAAGTGCACACAGTAAAATGACGTCATTGATTATCGCGTAAACATTGAAAAAAAGGAAATGTTGTCTAATCTAAATGGTTTGCGTGAAGAGTTTCTTGCATACAATTCTTCGGGTAGGGGCGAAGCCCCACCCCCCGCGTAAGAACGTCTGAGCCCCCCCCCCTCCACAACTCAAAAGAAATTTCCTCATCGATACTCTATAATAAAATTACCGCCTAATTAATGTGTCTAATCTAAAAAGTGGTTTTCTTGCAATGGGACGGTAGACATGTTTTTTTTTTTTTTTGGGGGGGGGGGGGGGGGGTGTGGGGGGGGGGGTGGTGTGGGGGGGTGGGGGGGGGTGGGGTGTGGTGTGTGGGTTGGTTTCAGTGTTTCTTTCAGACTTTTTCCTCCCCGGAGAGGGGTGGGGGTACTTGAAATTTTCGGGGGCGGGGGTAGAATTTTCTGGGAGGGGGCGGACACTGGAAAAAGTATATAATTATATTTCGTTGAATGGGACGGTAGACATGTTTTTTTTTTTGGGGTGGGGGGTGGTGGAGGGGTGGGGGGGGTGGTGTGTGTGGGGGGTGGTGTGTGGGGGGGGGTGGGTTGGTTTCAGTGCTTCTTTCAGACTTTTTCCTCCCCGGAGAGGGGTGGGGGGTACTTGAAATTTTCGGGGGCGGGGGTAGAATTTTCTGGGAGGGGGCGGACACTGGAAAAAGTATATAATTATATTTCGTTGAATGGGACGGTAGACATGTTTTTTTTTGGGGGGGGGGGGGGGGGTGGGGGGTGGGGGGGCGGTGTGTGTAGGGGGTGGTGTGTGTGGGTGAGGGGTGGGGGTGGGGGGGTGTGTGGTGGGGGGTGGGGGGTGGTGTGTGGGGTTGAGGGGTTGGGTTGGGGGTGGTGGGGGGTGGGGGTGGGGGTGGTGTGTGGTGGGGGTGGGGGTGGTGTGTGGGGGTGGGGGGTGGGGTGGGGGTGGTGTGTGGGGGGGTGGGTTGGTTTTAGTTTAGAGAAAAGAGACAGCACTATCAGCCTAGCGCCCGTTGTACCCTTCCTCAACGGGCCATTTTTCTCGTCTATAATAATAGTTTCGCTGTCTGTCTGTCTATCTGACAAGAACGCTCTGTCTGACAAGAACGCTCTAGAGAAAACACAAGCAATTTAAAAACATGCATAGTATTTCGAAAAACGAAGTATGACGTCGACACATTTAGCGCAGAGTAGAACATAATCTCAAACCAGAGAGTGCACACAGTCATATGACGTCATTGATTATCGCGTAAACATTGAATTAAAAAGGAAATGTTGTCTAATCTAAATGGTTTGCGTGAAGAGTTTCTTGCATACAATTCTTCGGGTAGGGGCGAAGCCCCACCCCCCGCGTAAGAACGTCTGAGCCCCCCCCCCCCCCTCCCCAACTCAAAAGAAATTTCCTCATCGATACTCTATAATAAAATTACCGCCTAATTAATGTGTCTAATCTAAAAAGTGGTTTTCTTGCAATGGGACGGTAGACATGTTTTTTTTTTGGGGGGGTGGGGGGGTGTGGGGGGTGTGTGTGTGGGGGGGGGGGGGGGGTGGTGTGTGGGGGTGGGGGGGTGGGGGTGGTGTGTGGGGGGGTGGGTTGGTTTCAGTGTTTCTTTCAGACTTTTTCCTCCCCGGAGAGGGGTGGGGGGTACTTGAAATTTTCGGGGGCGGGGGTAGAATTTTCTGGGAGGGGGCGGACACTGGAAAAAGTATATAATTATATTTCGTTGAATGGGACGGTAGACATGTTTTTTTGGGGGGTGGGGGGTGGTGGAGGGGTGGGGTGGGGGGTGGTGTGTGTGTGGGGGGGTAGTGTGGGGGGGGGGTGGTGTGGGGGGGGGGGGGTGGGGGGTGGGTTGGTTTCAGTGTTTCTTTCAGACTTTTTCCTCCCCGGAGAGGGGTGGGGGGTACTTGAAATTTTCGGGGGCGGGGGTAGAATTTTCTGGGAGGGGGCGGACACTGGAAAAAGTATATAATTATATTTCGTTGAATGGGACGGTAGACATGTTTTTTTTTGGGGGGGGGGGGGTGGGGGTGGGGGGCGGTGTGTGGTGGGGGGTGGGGGGTGGTGTGTGGGGGTGAGGGGTTGGGGTGGGGGTGGTGGGGGGGTGGGGGTGGTTTGTGGGGGTGGGGGTGTGGGGTGGTGGGGTGGGGGTGGTGTGTGGGGGGGTGGGTTGGTTTTAGTTTAGAGAAAAGAGACAGCACTATCAGCCTAGCGCCCGTTGTACCCTTCCTCAACGGGCCATTTATCTAGTATATGAGATTTATGGTCGGGAGGGGGGGTTGTTAATGACAGTGTGACAGTGCCTTAAATGAGTGTGTGTGTGTGTGTCATGTCGTGTGCAGAACTTTATGTGTGGGTGTGTGTGTGTATGAGCTACCTTAAGATAACCCTTTGATATCGTATGGTAGGCTTATATCCAAGTTACTCTAAAAGATATACAAGACCAGTTATAGAGAGAATATATCATTTATCCGTGCTATTATACAAGGGGCCGTAAATCTATTTTATGGTACAATGACGTTTAAATATATGATTGTATACACGCAGAGGCGTAGCTGGGGGGGTGACACCATTAAGTGCCGCACCGGGTGACACCCGACCTTGCTACGCCACTGTATACAATCCGGACAGTCTACAGAACCTGTTTCACTGTGTCTCTAATAGAAGCACCTAAATAACCCAATGAAAATCTGACCACAGCTAGTTAACCTGTGCAAGACAAGCAATTAATAACTTGCAGGAATGTAACTCTTCCAGCGGAACCACTTTATATTAACTCCTTACCTCATCATCCAACTGCTACACACACACAGACTTTGCTCATGGTGTTTTTTATTCTGGCTTTGGCCGATCGCTTGAAGCCATTTCGCAAGTGTTTGGCGCATGTCCGTAATAATTAAAAATAAAAAAACACATCGGATATTGGCCGGTCATTGTGACATGGTAATAGTCACTTCGCGATTTGGCCAACTTTGGGCTATCATAGCAAATACATTTTTAAAAAAAATGGAAAACGGATGATGCGGATACATCAAGCATACAGATATATCTGAATCTAACCAGATACTTTCACAATTACACTGAAATTAAGCAGAGAGCTACGTAATACAATTACATAGGGATGGGACCAGATATAGAATCTACTGGAACTCAATCTTAAGAATAGGTAGCACAAGGGAATCAATGATACAATCGGGAACCAATGACAAACTCGGGAATCAAAGATAAACTCGGGAACTACTGACAAACTCGGGAACTATAGACAAACTCGGGAACTATAGACAAACTCGGGAACCAATGACAAACTCGGGAATCAAAGATAAACTCGGGAACTACTGACAAACTCGGGAACTATAGACAAACTCGGGAACTATTGACGAACTAGGGAACTATCGACAAACTCGGGAACTACTGACAAACTCGGGAACTATTGACAAACTCGGGAACCATTGACAAACTCGGGAACTATTGACAAACTCGGGAACTATTGACAAATTCGGGAACTACTGACAAACTCTAGAACCAACGTTATCAATCTAGACTATATACTCTGCTGCACAAATCGGAAAAAACACAAACTTGACTGAATTTGAATCTAGAAACAGAAATACTGAAAACTATAGATCTATACACTATAAAAACGGCGAACTGAGGTAACGTAATATTCAGTGCGATATCAAAGTATCAAATGTTACCAGTCCTAGTGATTTGTGTAAACAAGTTTTAACAGCACTTTTAAAGCACAAAAGAATCACATTTGTTTACTGGTAAATTCTATTCGCATCTGTAAGTACGCAGGATCATATCACATTATGAAGGCATTGTCACAAGTATCAAATCACATTCTGAAGTCCGGGTCGCTTGATATGATAGTTTGCGGCAAGGAAATCCCTGGCTATTAGACAAACACGGCCTATGTTTGTAGACCAGCGTGTGAACACGGCGGTGAGACGTGTGCTCTACACGGTGACACAGATTAGCGTCACCGTAGGCTATTTATGGTCGTGAGATACACTCGTACAACTTCCGGCTTTATAAGTATTGGGGGAGGGGGTGAAGGGGGTGAAGGGGTTAAAAATATAAGTTAAGGTGATGGGCTAGAAAACTTATTGAAAAAAAAAACAACCTTGACAAAGTTTAAGAAATACGATGCGATTGATTAACTTTTCGCCAATGATATCAAATTGCAAATAAATATTTTCAAGTTCAAGATGTGAACTTTAGTGTTAATCAGATTTATAGAAAAATGTCATGCATGAAAAGATTAAAAATGACGTCATTGATTATCGCGTAAACATTGAAAAAAAGGAAATGTCTAATCTAAATGGTTTGCGTGAAGAGTTTCTTGCATACAATTCTTCGGGTAGGGGCGAAGCCCCACCCCCCGCGTAAGAACGTCTGAGCCCCCCCCCCCTCCACAACTCAAAAGAAATTTCCTCATCGATACTCTATAATAAAATTACCGCCTAATTAATGTGTCTAATCTAAAAAGTGGTTTTCTTGCAATGGGACGGTAGACATGTTTTTTTTTTTTTTGGGGGGGGGGGGGGGGGGGGGTGTGGGGGGGGGGTGGTGTGGGGGGGTGGGGGGGGTGGGGTGTGGTGTGTGGGTTGGTTTCAGTGTTTCTTTCAGACTTTTTCCTCCCCGGAGAGGGGTGGGGGTACTTGAAATTTTCGGGGGCGGGGGTAGAATTTTCTGGGAGGGGGCGGACACTGGAAAAAGTATATAATTATATTTCGTTGAATGGGACGGTAGACATGTTTTTTTTTTGGGGTGGGGGGTGGTGGAGGGGTGGGGGGGTGGTGTGTGTGGGGGGTGGGGGTGGGGGGGTGGTGTGTGGGGGGGGGGGGGTGGGGGGGGTGGGGGGTGGTGTGTGGGGGGGGGGGTTGGTTTCAGTGCTTCTTTCAGACTTTTTCCTCCCCGGAGAGGGGTGGGGGTACTTGAAATTTTCGGGGGCGGGGGTAGAATTTTCTGGGAGGGGGCGGACACTGGAAAAAGTATATAATTATATTTCGTTGAATGGGACGGTAGACATGTTTTTTTTTGGGGGGGGGGGGGTGGGGGGTGGGGGGGGCGGTGTGTGTAGGGGGTGGTGTGTGTGGGTGAGGGGTGGGGGTGGGGGGGTGTGTGGTGGGGGGTGGGGGTGGTGTGTGGGGTTGAGGGGTTGGGTTGGGGGTGGTGGGGGGTGGGGGTGGGGGTGGTGTGTGGTGGGGGTGGGGGTGGTGTGTGGGGGTGGGGGGTGGGGTGGGGGTGGTGTGTGGGGGGGTGGGTTGGTTTTAGTTTAGAGAAAAGAGACAGCACTATCAGCCTAGCGCCCGTTGTACCCTTCCTCAACGGGCCATTTTTCTCGTCTATAATAATAGTTTCGCTGTCTGTCTGTCTATCTGACAAGAACGTTCTGTCTGACAAGAACGCTCTAGAGAAAACACAAGCAATTTAAAAACATGCATAGTATTTCGAAAAACGAAGTATGACGTCGACACATTTAGCGCAGAGTAGAACATAATCTCAAACCAGAGAGTGCACACAGTCATATGACGTCATTGATTATCGCGTAAACATTGAATTAAAAAGGAAATGTTGTCTAATCTAAATGGTTTGCGTGAAGAGTTTCTTGCATACAATTCTTCGGGTAGGGGCGAAGCCCCACCCCCCGCGTAAGAACGTCTGAGCCCCCCCCCCCCTCCCCAACTCAAAAGAAATTTCCTCATCGATACTCTATAATAAAATTACCGCCTAATTAATGTGTCTAATCTAAAAAGTGGTTTTCTTGCAATGGGACGGTAGACATGTTTTTTTTTGGGGGGGTGGGGGGGTGTGGGGGGTGTGTGTGTGGGGGGGGGGTGGTGTGTGGGGGTGGGGGGGGTGGGGGTGGTGTGTGGGGGGGTGGGTTGGTTTCAGTGTTTCTTTCAGACTTTTTCCTCCCCGGAGAGGGGTGGGGGTACTTGAAATTTTCGGGGGCGGGGGTAGAATTTTCTGGGAGGGGGCGGACACTGGAAAAAGTATATAATTATATTTCGTTGAATGGGACGGTAGACATGTTTTTTTGGGGGGTGGGGGGTGGTGGAGGGGTGGGGTGGGGGGTGGTGTGTGTGTGGGGGGGTAGTGTGGGGGGGGGGGTGGTGTGGGGGGGGGGGTGGGGGGTGGGTTGGTTTCAGTGTTTCTTTCAGACTTTTTCCTCCCCGGAGAGGGGTGGGGGGTACTTGAAATTTTCGGGGGCGGGGGGTAGAATTTTCTGGGAGGGGGCGGACACTGGAAAAAGTATATAATTATATTTCGTTGAATGGGACGGTAGACATGTTTTTTTTGGGGGGGGGGGGGTGGGGGTGGGGGGCGGTGTGTGGTGGGGGGTGGGGGGTGGTGTGTGGGGGTGAGGGGTTGGGGTGGGGGTGGTGGGGGGTGGGGGTGGTTTGTGGGGGTGGGGGTGTGGGGTGGTGGGGTGGGGGTGGTGTGTGGGGGGGTGGGTTGGTTTTAGTTTAGAGAAAAGAGACAGCACTATCAGCCTAGCGCCCGTTGTACCCTTCCTCAACGGGCCATTTATCTAGTATATGAGATTTATGGTCGGGAGGGGGGGTTGTTAATGACAGTGTGACAGTGCCTTAAATGAGTGTGTGTCCTAGTGATTTGTGTAAACAAGTTTTAACAGCACTTTTAAAGCACAAAAGAATCACATTTGTTTACTGGTAAATTCTATTCGCATCTGTAAGTACGCAGGATCATATCACATTATGAAGGCATTGTCACAAGTATCAAATCACATTCTGAAGTCCGGGTCGCTTGATATGATAGTTTGCGGCAAGGAAATCCCTGGCTATTAGACAAACACGGCCTATGTTTGTAGACCAGCGTGTGAACACGGCGGTGAGACGTGTGCTCTACACGGTGACACAGATTAGCGTCACCGTAGGCTATTTATGGTCGTGAGATACACTCGTACAACTTCCGGCTTTATAAGTATTGGGGGAGGGGGTGAAGGGGGTGAAGGGGTTAAAAATATAAGTTAAGGTGATGGGCTAGAAAACTTATTGAAAAAAAAAACAACCTTGACAAAGTTTAAGAAATACGATGCGATTGATTAACTTTTCGCCAATGATATCAAATTGCAAATAAATATTTTCAAGTTCAAGATGTGAACTTTAGTGTTAATCAGATTTATAGAAAAATGTCATGCATGAAAAGATTAAAAATTATAGAAATATGTCATGTTAATTATGCTAAGTTTTGTTAATTATAGAGTTAGGCACTGTATAAGTGCTGTCAAACTTACACATATGTTTATGTGTCAATTGTACGATTGAAAGAAATTTAGGTATAGACCTAGTTCCTAGCATAGAAATACATTTTTGACTGTGTTGAATTCCTTCGGATTGGGTAACATTAATACAAAGTTTAGGAGATTTCAATGAAATAAATCTCGGTGACCTAGACTCTCGGTGACCTAGACTCATGGAGTCAATGAGTCACTAGGATGTGATGACTCAGTGACTACTCATGGACTGTCTGTCTAGATGTCTGTCTGTCCTTCGGTCAGTTTGTCCGTCTCTTCTCATGGGCTGACTTTTGAGAAGTTGGTGGAAACAAGCGAATCCTTACACCAGTTACTTCCCATCCCATGTGTGAAATGTGTGTCGGGTTAATTAGTTAATTAGCCTACTATTAGCCAGAAGATAACACATAAATATAGCAAATAGTTGTTCACTGACTATACACCAACTTGTAGAAAATGGTAAATTAACTATTTAATAACCCTGAATGTAGGAATGCAGTCAAACTTTTCTGTAACTCTACTAATAAAAACCTGTTATGTTATGTGTGTGGGGGGGTGGGTTGGTTTTAGTTTAGAGAAAAGAGACAGCACTATCAGCCTAGCGCCCGTTGTACCCTTCCTCAACGGGCCATTTTTCTCGTCTATAATAATAGTTTCGCTGTCTGTCTGTCTATCTGACAAGAACGTTCTGTCTGACAAGAACGCTCTAGAGAAAACACAAGCAATTTAAAAACATGCATAGTATTTCGAAAAACGAAGTATGACGTCGACACATTTAGCGCAGAGTAGAACATAATCTCAAACCAGAGAGTGCACACAGTCATATGACGTCATTGATTATCGCGTAAACATTGAATTAAAAAGGAAATGTTGTCTAATCTAAATGGTTTGCGTGAAGAGTTTCTTGCATACAATTCTTCGGGTAGGGGCGAAGCCCCACCCCCCGCGTAAGAACGTCTGAGCCCCCCCCCCCCTCCCCAACTCAAAAGAAATTTCCTCATCGATACTCTATAATAAAATTACCGCCTAATTAATGTGTCTAATCTAAAAAGTGGTTTTCTTGCAATGGGACGGTAGACATGTTTTTTTTTGGGGGGGTGGGGGGGTGTGGGGGGTGTGTGTGTGGGGGGGGGTGGTGTGTGGGGGTGGGGGGGGTGGGGGTGGTGTGTGGGGGGGTGGGTTGGTTTCAGTGTTTCTTTCAGACTTTTTCCTCCCCGGAGAGGGGTGGGGGGTACTTGAAATTTTCGGGGGCGGGGGTAGAATTTTCTGGGAGGGGGCGGACACTGGAAAAAGTATATAATTATATTTCGTTGAATGGGACGGTAGACATGTTTTTTTGGGGGGTGGGGGGTGGTGGAGGGGTGGGGTGGGGGGTGGTGTGTGTGTGGGGGGGTAGTGTGGGGGGGGGGGTGGTGTGGGGGGGGGGTGGGGGGTGGGTTGGTTTCAGTGTTTCTTTCAGACTTTTTCCTCCCCGGAGAGGGGTGGGGGTACTTGAAATTTTCGGGGGCGGGGGTAGAATTTTCTGGGAGGGGGCGGACACTGGAAAAAGTATATAATTATATTTCGTTGAATGGGACGGTAGACATGTTTTTTTTTGGGGGGGGGGGGGTGGGGGTGGGGGGCGGTGTGTGGTGGGGGGTGGGGGTGGTGTGTGGGGGTGAGGGGTTGGGGTGGGGGTGGTGGGGGGTGGGGGTGGTTTGTGGGGGTGGGGGTGTGGGGTGGTGGGGTGGGGGTGGTGTGTGGGGGGGTGGGTTGGTTTTAGTTTAGAGAAAAGAGACAGCACTATCAGCCTAGCGCCCGTTGTACCCTTCCTCAACGGGCCATTTATCTAGTATATGAGATTTATGGTCGGGAGGGGGGGTTGTTAATGACAGTGTGACAGTGCCTTAAATGAGTGTGTGTCCTAGTGATTTGTGTAAACAAGTTTTAACAGCACTTTTAAAGCACAAAAGAATCACATTTGTTTACTGGTAAATTCTATTCGCATCTGTAAGTACGCAGGATCATATCACATTATGAAGGCATTGTCACAAGTATCAAATCACATTCTGAAGTCCGGGTCGCTTGATATGATAGTTTGCGGCAAGGAAATCCCTGGCTATTAGACAAACACGGCCTATGTTTGTAGACCAGCGTGTGAACACGGCGGTGAGACGTGTGCTCTACACGGTGACACAGATTAGCGTCACCGTAGGCTATTTATGGTCGTGAGATACACTCGTACAACTTCCGGCTTTATAAGTATTGGGGGAGGGGGTGAAGGGGGTGAAGGGGTTAAAAATATAAGTTAAGGTGATGGGCTAGAAAACTTATTGAAAAAAAAAACAACCTTGACAAAGTTTAAGAAATACGATGCGATTGATTAACTTTTCGCCAATGATATCAAATTGCAAATAAATATTTTCAAGTTCAAGATGTGAACTTTAGTGTTAATCAGATTTATAGAAAAATGTCATGCATGAAAAGATTAAAAATTATAGAAATATGTCATGTTAATTATGCTAAGTTTTGTTAATTATAGAGTTAGGCACTGTATAAGTGCTGTCAAACTTACACATATGTTTATGTGTCAATTGTACGATTGAAAGAAATTTAGGTATAGACCTAGTTCCTAGCATAGAAATACATTTTTGACTGTGTTGAATTCCTTCGGATTGGGTAACATTAATACAAAGTTTAGGAGATTTCAATGAAATAAATCTCGGTGACCTAGACTCTCGGTGACCTAGACTCATGGAGTCAATGAGTCACTAGGATGTGATGACTCAGTGACTACTCATGGACTGTCTGTCTAGATGTCTGTCTGTCCTTCGGTCAGTTTGTCCGTCTCTTCTCATGGGCTGACTTTTGAGAAGTTGGTGGAAACAAGCGAATCCTTACACCAGTTACTTCCCATCCCATGTGTGAAATGTGTGTCGGGTTAATTAGTTAATTAGCCTACTATTAGCCAGAAGATAACACATAAATATAGCAAATAGTTGTTCACTGACTATACACCAACTTGTAGAAAATGGTAAATTAACTATTTAATAACCCTGAATGTAGGAATGCAGTCAAACTTTTCTGTAACTCTACTAATAAAAACCTGTTATGTAAGTTTCAAACTTTTATTTATACATTGTTCTATTATTATAGCTATATTAGTTCATTCATAATGGAACTAATATGAATGTTTTATATTTTAAAAAATCGAATTGAAAATGTAGACTCCGTAGCATATTTTGCTCTTATCCGCAATTAGCCTAACTTCACAGAAGCGAAAACACATCTGGTAAAATTTGTAGATGGTGTTCAGTTGAGGTGTCAAGAGCCTAACACAAACGCTGTCTACAGGCCTGCCAGTGGCGTAGCCAGGATCGTCTTAAGAAGGGGGGGGGGTTCAAATTTTTTCCCTCATTATAAATGTATATATCAGAGGCGTAGCGTCCCTCCCCGTCCCCCGAGAAAACTTTTGATTTGCACCCCCCCCCCCCCCCTGCCTACGCCACTGAGGCCTGCCGTGTGAGAACTACCCTTGGATGTTTATAAAACATTTTGTCTAATTACAGAAATGATTTCAACAGTTAATTACAGAGATGTTTGAATGACGGGTTGGGGGAGAGGGTGTGTGTGTGAAATATGCGACACTTAATAATGTATTGACTGCTTTAACAAAGTCTAACCTACATATTCTCTCGCGACCTTGGCATTGAGGTAAATGTTTTGCCTACAACCCAGTTAACGACGTGTCATGTTATATACTTCCTGGTGTGTTGATCTACGAATCTGTTGGTATGTTTCACACAGTGTGTTGGGGACTGACCTCTGGTGACACGGTGTGTGTGTTTAGTGACCTTTGGTGACACGGTGTGTGTGTGTGTGTGTTTAGGGCATGAAGGCCTTGTTTCATACACACATAGACCGGGTGGGTAATCAACAGAATTCTGCCCAGTTGTTTTTTTCTGTGACTCAACATAAGCACATTACTGATTATTCTTTAACACTAAACATATTTTCTTTCTAGCACGTAACGCAGATGTTAGAAAAATGTAGGCACAAAACTAAATTTGAATTTAGTCAAAAACCCACCTATCATATAAATTCTAGCAAGTCAAAAAACCACCTCTAATATAAACTCTAGCAAGTCAAAAACCCATCTCTGATATAAATTCCAGCAAGTCAAAAACCCACCTCTGATATAAACTCTAGCAAGTCAAAAACCCACCTCTGATATAAACTCTAGCAAGTCAAAAACCCACGTCTGATATAAACTCTAGCAAGTCAAAAACCCACCTCTGATATAAACTCTAGCAAGTCAAAAACCCACCTCTGATATAAACTCTAGCAAGTCAAAAACCCACATATATCAATACACCTGTGAAACCCCAACAACCAACTTGAACACTTCATCGATGGCGATATAAAGCAACGTCAACATTCAACCCTCACAACACCCCCCCCCCCCCTCCCCCACCATAACCACCAAACAACCCATCCTGACAACAGACTACGTCAATTTCCCATTCTGTCAAAAATACGTCAATCTCCCATCCCCCATCCAAGACGTCAACATCCAACATTTCCCATCGAACCAAAACATGCTCGAATTACGGCCGGACTGAATCAACACGACTTAATGACGTCATCACTTCATGCGCACTATGGTACACACATTATTAAGTACTAAACTCTTCACCGAGCTACTTAGGTAGACATCGGGCTAGGTCAAGGTCGGTGGTAAGACACGAGCGATAAAACAACGATGCTTTTTCTATGACTCGATGATGGGTTGTGTCTTCTAGTACCTACAGTGTTTCTTCCAGACTTTTTTCTCCAGGCGGGGGGGGGGGGGTGGGGGGGGGGGGGGGGGGGGGGGGGGCACTTAAAATTTTCGGGGAGGCGGACTAAAATTTCCGGGAACGGAGGGGACGACGACGGGGGACACGGTTAAAAGTATATATTTTCGATTTAAATTACATTTCGTTGGGGGGGGGGGGGGGGGGGGGGGGGGGGGCGGCGTAGACTATGGAGCCCCCCCCCCCCCCCCCCCGAAGAGGTGTCTTAGAGTAACACTGAGTACCTTTGTCTCCATAACCGTGTTTCTTTCAGACTTTTTTCCTCCGGGTGGTGAGGGGGGGGGGGAGATCTCTGGTAAAAGTATATATTTTCTCTATAAATTATATTTTTATATTTAGTTTATTGGGTGTGGTGGGTGGGGGGAGGAAGGGCTGGCGGTAAACGTCCTTCGGGAGGGGGGGATGCCTAAAAGAAACACTGTTCCATAAAGTTTTGCGTCACACAGCACCTATGACGTCATGAGTGTTTGAGTATCCCATCGCCTATGACTCCGTTATCCTATGCGTCGCATAACATTACTAACTCCACGACCGGTGAGCAGTCTCTATCCCTGTCACACTGTCACACTGTCACACTATAACACTGTCACACTATCACACTGTCACACTATCACACTGTCACACTATCACACTGTTACACTATCACGCTGTCACACTATCACACTATCACACCACCACACTATCACACCGTCACACTATCACACTATCACACTGTTACACTATCAAACTGTTACACTATCACACTGTCACACTATCACACTGTCACACTATCACACTGTTACACTATGACACTGTTACAATATCACACTGTTACACTATCACACTGTCACACTATCACACTATCACACTGTCACACTATCACACTTTCACACTACCACACTGTCACACAATCACACTGTTACACTATCACACTGTCACACTATCACACTGTCACACTATCACACTGTCACACTATCACACTGTCACACTGTCACACTATCACGCTGTCACACTGTGACACTTTCACGCTGTCACGCTGTCACGCTGTCACCCTATCACACCGTCACGCTGTCACACTATCACACTGTCACGCTGTCACACTATGACACTTTCACGCTGTCACGCTGTCACACTGTCACACTGTCACACTGTCACACTATCACACTATAACACCATCACACCGTCACACCATCACACCATCACACTATCACACTGTTACACTATCACACTGTCACCTATGCGTGAGAGTGAGCTATTCAGACTGTCATACCTCCAACCAACACACATAACTCTTCTAAATGTAATTCTGGAAATTTTGAACTTATCCTGTGGTATCTATTTACCAATCATAGTAGCATAATACAACTAAAAAAAACAACTTTAAACGTGTTTTAGTTACAGTTATCAAAACATCCACCACAAATGTGGCACCTTTAAAAATAGAATGAGACCGAAAAA
Organism: Physella acuta; assembly: GCF_028476545.2. NCBI lineage: Eukaryota > Metazoa > Mollusca > Gastropoda > Physidae > Physella > Physella acuta. Next base: position 34,688 of record NW_026733632.1, read on the forward strand.
ATCGATAGCCTAGAACCCCGATTTATAATGTAAGTTTGGTCCAAGTCAAGTTGACAAGCGAATTTGTTCGTCTTCGTGTGAACCACGTGATTAAAACTTGTAAACAACTCACAACACACAGCTAAAGTATGTGTGTTCTACACACGGTGACGGGATATGGGGGGGGTGGGGGGTGGGGGGGCGTGGTAGGTGGCTAGGCGACTCACTGTGTTTTATCAGACATTTTTCTCAGAGAGAGGCACTTGTAGTTTTCATGGGGGTGGGGGTGATTCATTTTAATTTCATGGGGGAAGGAGAGCAATTGCTGGTTTATTTATTTTCTATATAAAAACTTTTTTTTTCTATTTCGTCAGGTAGTGGTTGGGGGGGGGGCTGTTGACGTGCCTCGGAGGAGGGGTGCGCACCACCACGCCACACCCTCAAATATTTAATTGCTAATTAAGGTTGAGAAAAATAAACTCGACACGATTCCATGTTTAATTATGATAATTAAGTAATATGGTGTATGACAACTTAGTAATTAAGTCAGTCATATTGTTGTTTTAGCATAACTAATTATCAAATTTTTTTAACAGAAAAAAAAAAACAGAGCCCCCTCCCTCTACGCCCCCCCCCCTCTATACCCTGAGGATAATAACATGTGTAGAACCGTATGTGTGAATACGACACACATAATTCTATTGTAAGCAATATGCCGCTTGTGTTGATACTATATTTAATACCAATTTATTGTAAACATTACCATCTAACTTGACCACAGTTGGTCAACAAGATATGTTGAGTTGGTTAACCTGTCGTCCCTCCTGGGACATAGGCCGCTGACAAGAGCTTTCCAGACGTCCTGGGCTAGTCTCTCCAACTGACCCCAGGTGTATCCAATCTTCTTGGTGTCTTCTTCCAGGTCACGTCTCCAGGTCTTTCTTGGTCTGCCTCTCCTCCTCCTGCCCTGTGGATTCCAGGTGAGGGCCTGTCTTGTTATGCTGGATACAGGCTTCCTGAGTGTGTGGCCAATCCATTTCCATTTTCTCTGCAGGATCTCTACTTCAACTGGCAGTTGATTTGTCCGTTGCCATAGAACATCATTTCTGATGGTTTTAGGCCAGCGTATTCGAAGGATGTTTCTGAGGCATGATTTTATAAATGATTGTATTTTCTTTTTAGTTATAGCAGTTATTCTCCATGTTTCTGCTCCAGAGAGTATAACAGGTTTTACTAGTGTATTGAAGACCCAGATTTTTAAATCTCCAGAACCCCAAACATTTTTTAGTTGGTTAAAGAATGATATTGAGACGATATAAAAAAACATTCACTGAAATACACAGGTATAAAAGCCAGATCTTACCAGCCTTATTCAAACAAATGTTTCAAACTGAATTTTTTTTAAACAGTACTTCGATTATCGATCTTATGCATTGAAGCGTGACCGAATGTATTGACAGTCGGCAAACCTAGTCTAGATATTTCTATACAGAGTTATTCAGCTTTTGGCAAAAAGGTTGAATATATATATTGGAACTATCTGGTTTGGGGTAATAATAATATATTCTCTATACAATGGTCAAATTTTACTTTTGGCAAATTATAGTAAGTGGCGGAGCAAAACAATACAGGACCACACGCAATATATATATATATATATATATATATATATATATATATATATATATATATATATATATATATATATATATATATATATATAGAGAGAGAGAGAGAGAGAGAGAGAGAGAGAGAGATAGATCAATGAATTCGGCAATCACTAAGTATGTGTAAAAACCTTTTCGTTAATCCCCCCCCCCCCCCCCACCAATTAAAAAAAGAGACATTCGTCATACAAGACATCGAAAAAGCTGTTGATCGCGTGTTGACCATTTATGGGCAAAATTAAGCTGTCGGTAATTGATTGGCTAATTATTGTCCAAATTCAGTTTCTGGCAAAAAACTATAAGAAACTTAGCAAAACAAAGATTCAATTGAAAAAAAAAACGGTTAATTATTCGTACACTGCAGCGCTAATGGTATTTTGTTTAAATATTTTAAAAACCCAGAAACAAACAGGATTTTCTCATTTCTTGCTCACAGATAAACTTAGAAGTCCAACATAAAAAAACAGCATGCATGTGAATGTACTCACCCGATCTAGACTTTTGTTTGAATTTATTTCTTATCCCATTGATAAACTCCCTCAACCGCGCGAGGCCCTGCATGATACAGCAGACGTGAGCCTAGCCTTCTGTTCACTCCTGAAGCAGACGATCAAATGTCCTGAAGCAGACGATCAAATGTCCTGACGCGCGAGATCCAGCAAGAACTAGCCGTCACGCTTAAGTAGCTCGGTCAACCAAAGTGTTTACACTCTAGCGACCGGTGTTGTGATTTCTTGTCTGCCGTTTGACATTCCCCACCAGCACATAAACAATCCCGCCTGTTTGTTTGTTGACCTATTCAGCACGCAAAGTTCGGTAACCCCCAATCATGCAAGTTGTCCCTACTGTAGAGTAGTCGCCCATTTTGTTGACGTCAGGAATCAGGCAGTGTTCAGTCAGTAATGCTAGGTCGCTCAGCTCTCAATGGTGCATGAAGACAGTAGCGCCACACCTGCTAATAACACAATAACCGTGGCGTGTTTTGATTGGCTGAACCAATCCTGGAACCTGATCACGTGTGAGATCCTCACCCCCCTCCTCCCCCCTCCATAACAGGGATTTAAATTAATAGGTTAATTAAAGGAATCAGCGAAGCGTTAACTTTGTCGTATCGACGTAAACAATGATCATTAGTCGTAATTAAACTACCATGTTATACCCACTTGAGTGAAAAAGGTTATATTTGTCATAATGCATGCGAAAAAAAATTATATTACACCTGCCGTACTGTATATAGTGAAATGTTATTAAGCAACAGTATTAATAAGGTAAAAATATAATTTAATAATAACTAGATCGTTAGCTTTCGACGTTCTCATTACAAATCTGAAGTATTTTATAAACACAACTTTAACTGAAAACCATGTTTACTATTCTGCTAATTTTAAGTACACCGTGCACTTGTTCATATGCTGTATGCTATATGCTGTAAGCTGTATGCTGTATCACGTATCACATAATCAGCAGACACAACCACAGACCGGACTACTATACGGGTAGAATGGCTCAAGCTTTCAATACTTTAAACAGTTGGACCTAAAGGTCGACCCAGGGGAATATGTTCTTGTCTGTTTGTTCTCTTTCGTCTTAAGTGTATCTAGTAGTAGACTAACAGTAATGTTTTTTTAATCGTTTTCCTTTGGGTTGAAGAGGCATACACAAAATGTGATTGTGTAGATACATTGAAAATAATCATATAATATTTTTTTACAGATGTTTTTCATGATGTCAGTTGATGGAAGAAGTTATTCCAGTGGAAGTTCCACTACTCAGTTCTGCAACACTTGAATTTAGTCGTTTCCACCCCACCCCCTCCATCGAATGTATATTAACACAGACTGGTTTATTGTTAACCAAATCAACTTTAAAATACATCTTTATTACGCTGTGGACCCCCCCCCCCCCCCACCCCATTCATCCCCCCCCCCTCTTAAGAAATAATGCTAAACGTTTTAAACACGATTGTCTATTGTCCCTGTAGGAAGTAGGCCTACACTTGAAGAAAGATTGAACAGGAAGTTTGTCTTCGCATGGCCGTGCAAGAAAAATTTCCCTGACTTAACTAAACAACAAGAAAACTTGTCGTTTGCTTTGGGAACCCCTGACATTGACTTCGTTCTGTACTAGGGGCTGCCCAATGTCGCAATGGTATGGGTTGAAGAGAGGGATTGGAGGTTTGGGCTTTTGTGATTAGTGGGGAGAGGGGGGGGGGGGTAATAAATTGAGACAAAACACAGTGGCCTGATGTAATAGTGGCCATACAAACGTGAAGTGGCCTGATGTAATAGTGGCCATACAAACGTGAAGTGGACTGATGTAATAGTGGCCATACAAACGTGAAGTGGCCTGATGTAATAGTGGCCATACAAACGTGAAGTGGACTGATGTAATAGTGGCCATACAAACGTGAAGTGGCCTGATGTAATAGTGGCCATACAAACGTGAAGTGGACTGATGTAATAGTGGCCATACCAACGTGAAGTGGCCTGATGTAATAGTGGCCATACAAACGTGAAGTGGCCTGATGTAATAGTGGCCATACAAACGTGAATTGGCCTGATGTAGCTAGTGGCCATACAAACGTAAAGTAGTAGATGGGCGATACGTAAAACCATCCTTCGTAGTTAGCTGTTAAAAATTGACATGAGGCTTATGTCATTCACACTTAAATAACACATAGTTTTCTAACTCACCACTCCTCCCCCCCCCCCCCCCCCCCACACACACAAACACACAATGAAGAGTTGAGGATTAACTTCCGTACCTCCACACTTAAAGAACGTCGTCATTCTTGGGCTAATGTTATTGTTGAGCTAATGTTGTCATTGTAGAGCTAATGTCATTGTTGAGCTAACTTTGTCATTGTAGAGCTAATGTTATTGTTGAGCTAATGTCATTCTTGAGCTAATGTCATTGTTGAGCTAATGTTGTCATTGTAGAGCTAATACCATTCTTGGGCTAATATTATTGTTGAGCTAATGTTGTCATTGTAGAGCTAATGTCATTGTTGAGCTAACTTTGTCATTGTAGAGCTAATGTTATTGTTGAGCTAATGTCATTCTTGAGCTAATATCATTGTAAACAGCTCACCTGACTGGTGTGGGTGGTAGTGATATGGTCTGTTAAACTTACGCCTTGATGGTTTCTCGCATGGTCCCAATGAAGAGAATTATATATATATATATATATATATATATATATATATATATATATATATATATATATATATATATTATACAGGTTTTGTTTTATTACACTTCCTGTTCTGTTGTTTGAGAAAACAGTGTCTTGGTAATTCAAGGCCATTAACTCTCAGTTCATAAAATTTTAAAAATAAAAAATATAACTCGCAGAAAGATAAGAAATAATACAAAGACCATTAACATTTTGTAAAATATTGTAAAGGTTTATTAATAGTTCGTCTTCGTGTTTGCTTCTCTGTGAAAACTCCAAACAATATTTTAAATCTGTTCTTATAAATATCATAAAAAATGAAACAAATAATTTGCTAATAAAACAGGTATAAAAACTTATAGAACAATGTATCAAATAATCGTGAGTTATCTCCCCTCGCACGCAATGCAATGTGAATCACTCGAAGATAATCTACAAGGGGAAGTAACATACAGAAATTCTGTAACTAACTTGCGTACATTAAAGGGGAGTACAAAATAAATTAATCGTTAATACAAAACATATTGTAATACATTCATTTTTTTTTATTTGATAAAGATGTACTTCCTAAATTTGAAAAATCATTTTTTTTTTCTTTTTAAAGATGTACTTCCTAATTTGAAAATAAATTTAAAAAAAAAAAGTAAAGATCTTTTTAAATAATTAGAATGTTTAATATAAAAAAGGAATGGATAGTCAGAAAATTTCTGCCTCGTTGTTACATAACTGCTTCAGTTGTCAACACAAATTAATGTAACAATTTTCGCAAACCCCCTGCACACATGACATAACTGTGTCTGATTCTCACCAAATTGTAAAGTATAGATAGTAGGCCTATAAAGTGATACATTTTCTTATCAAATACATGTAAATAAACAACCAAAAATGTTTTTAAACCCATGGACTATGTCTTATGATACACATTGCTAACTTTTCTTTACAAAAGTTGATTTTACACTTCAGTTGATCTTAAAGATTGAATTGAATTTGATACAAGTTCTGGAGTTTTGATGTCCACAATCCTCTCTCAACCAATATTCATCAGCAGATATATGTTACGCCTAATTCAGTGCCAATGTCACATGTCACTACATGTTACTGACATACCACTGTCACCAGCAATTGTCAACATGACATCAGATGTCACCAGGACAGTGTCCTCAGCAAATGTCAACATGACATTGTCACCATCAAACACATGTCACAATGACACCTGTCACCCGCAATGGTCAACATGACATCAGACGTCACCTTGACACTGCCTAGGCAAATGTCAACCAAGGTCATCTGATATACATAAGTAGAAGATAAATACTGACATAACACATGCTTACAGAAGAAACTATTTGTGCAGTAAAAATATTACTCAATATTTCAGTGATTCAAATTAAAAAAACAAGTTTTCATCTAAGGGACCAGTCATTTTAAACAAAATCACATGTTTAAATCAACTTTTCACCCTGATATATGCATTGAACTTAATTACATGGGTATTTAATTAAAATATACATTTATATTTAATTAAATTGAATGCATAGCTATCGTTAAATGAGGCGAATTTTTTTTCAAAATCTTTTTAAAAGTTTGGTAAATATAAACTTTTATAACAGCACACAAACTTCTAGTGGCATCAGTTCATAATGTCCTTGTCTTTTGTTAATTAATTAGCTGCTTCATCAGCAACTACAATTATTTTTTTTGGAAAACTGTCACATTTTTAAAAAACTAGTTTGTACCTCTACAGTTAATTGACATGTAATTTTCTACCTAATTACAAATGATAATTAATAAGTTATCTATCGCCAGCTTTTTGTTTTTTTTTACAATGGGAAGCACAAATCAGAATCCATTTCTTGCAGTCTTTGTCAGGGTATACGCAGTAATTAGTGATGTCATCAGCCTTGTTAATCAAACAATGACTCAGCCTCATTAGCTGAATGCTCATCTTTGCTTTCCTCTCCATCTTTCTCTTCACTTTCATCAGCAGCATGCTGTTCACCCTCCCCTTCTGTTTTCTCTTCATTGTGTTCCGTGTTCCCCTCCCCTGTTTCCTCTTCTTCTTTTACCTCCTCTGTCTCACCCTCCCCACCCTCAACTCCAGTTTCTGTATCCTCCCCCACCCCACCCTCAACTTCGCCATCCTCCCCCTCCCCTCCCTCAACCCTAGATTCTCTACCCTCCCCATCCCCCTCCCTCTCTGTTGCTACATCCTCCCCCTCCCCCTCTGTTGCTACATCCTCCCCCTCCCCCTCCCTCTCTGTCGCTACATCCTCCTCATCATTTAATCCCTCCTCCTCAGCTTCCTCCTGAGTCAGCTCAATAAAAGAAGGAGGGGCTGGAAAATCATCCCCCTCCTCTAAACTTCCTCCCTCCTCCCTCTTCCTCTCCGCCATCTTGTTTTTGATCTCTCTCCTGGCTTTCATTCCTTTAAAGCCGGCCTGAATTCTAACCGCCGCCATCTCCACCTCTGGGTCCTCAATGTCCACGCTGTTATTGTTTGTGTTGGCGTCGTGGTGCTTGTTGCCGGCGTCGCGGTGCTTGCTGTTGTGCACCTTGCGTGTCCTGTAGCCCCTGAAACCTGCCTGTATTTTAGTGGCGGCGTGCTGCTGTGTGGGGGAGGGGCTTGGTGCCAGGCTGGCTCCGCTCTCAGCAATGGAACTGGCGCTGTCAGTCACCTGGCAACACAGAGAATTAAATACTGAATTATATTTTTGTTTTAGAAGATAATTTAGTTCATTTAAATACATTTAGAAATTGTAATGCATTTAAAATCAAATTACAAGATCAAAGTTTTTGGCCAATTAAAAAACAAATGCTGGAAAAGCAAAGTTTGAAAGCTCTACTACAGCTAGTTGACATTTTACTAAATGCCAAATTTATGTTTTTTCTATAAATCTTTGCTTTAGTAGAAAAACAATCTTGAATGGAATTCTAAGCCTAGACAGCAAGGTTTTGGTATATTAAATTTAATTATTTTTTTTTGTTTTTTTTTTCCTTATAGTACTTTATTACAATTATTCGTTTTAAGTTTAAAGAATATTTTCCAGCTAACTTTTCTTTTGACTAAATGTAGGTTTAAAGTACATGTCCAACTTTTTTGTAAGCTTAAACAATATGTCCGACCTTTTGTTTTTTCAGTTTGAGATTTTTGAAGCTGGCCTGAATCTTGACCGCGGCTTTAGCCACATCAGGGTCAGTCAGGTCGATGTCTATGACTTCCTCAGCCTCTGGAGGTTTCACATCCTCCGTCTTCTTCTTCTCCTGCTCTGCTTTCTTGTGCTGTGGTGTACATCACAGATCTTAGACATTTTACTCATTGTTTGGCTAGCTTGTTGTACACACACACACACACACACACACACACACACACACACACACACACACACCTATATATATATATATATATATATATATATATATATATATACATATACATATATATATATATATATATACATATACATATATATATATATATATATATATATATATATATATATATATATATATATATATATATATATATATATATATATATATATATATATATATATATATTTAAATATAAATATGTATATGTGTGTATGTGTGTGTGTGCATGTGTGTGTGTGTATATTGTATTCTATGTTACGCTGTTTGTGTTATTTTGTATTTGTTTTGTTTCCTAGTTATTGCACCAATTACAAACAGATATTGTTACAGATATTGTTACAGATATTATTACAGATATTGTTACACTTTTTAACATGGGAAAGCATGCATGGTGAGCACATTGATGGCTAATTAAGTAATTAGTTAATTAATTAATTAATTAAAGGCACATAGCAGGGTTGGGAACAGCAAGCGATTCTAAAAAGCACACCAAGTTGAACAATGAAATAAAACCACACATTATCACTTTTTTAAATCTCTCTAATTATCGTTAACTTTTGCCTGTCTATTATGTGGCGTCTTGCAAACATGCACAATAAATATTTATTATCTTGTACATAAATATGTCACGGTTTATAAAGACATCTGTTATTGAAAAATGTTTTGCGTACTTTAAATTGAATAGAAGATGCATGGTTGAACATGGAAGGTGTATCGCCATGCTGGTGAGGATGGATAGGGGAGGGGGGATATCAACATACGGGTGGGGGTGGAAGGGTTGTGGGAGGTAACCTACAAGTGGGGTGGGGGGGATATCAACATACAGGTGGGGATGGGGGTAGGGCTATATCATGGAAGAAAGAGACTTTAATATTCATTTGAATGTTGCCAACATATTGGATAAGTCTGTGTATTAGACAACATATTGGATAAGTCTGTCTATTAGACAACATATTGGATAAGTCTGTGTATTAGACAACATATTGGATAAGTCTGTGTATTAGACAACATATTGGATAAGTCTGTGTATTAGACAACATATTGGATAAGTCTGTGTATTAGACAACATATTGGATAAGTCTGTGTATTAGACAACATATTGGATAAGTCTGTGTATTAGACAACATATTGGATAAGTCTGTCTATAAGATAATACATTAGACATAAGTTCGAACATAAGTCTGTTGGCAAAAGTCTGTTGGCATAAGTCTGTTGGCATAAGTCTGTTGACAAAAGTCTGTTGGCAAAAGTCTGTTGGCATAAGTCTGTTGGCATACGTCTGTTGACAAAAGTCTGTTGGCATTAGTCTGAACATAAGTCTGTTGGCATAAGTCTGTTGACATAAGTCTGTTGACAAAAGTCTGTTGGCATTAGTCTGAACATAAGTCTGTTGACATAAGTCTGTTGACAAAAGTCTGTTGGCAAAAGTCTGTTGGCATAAGTCTGTTGGCATACGTCTGTTGACATAAGTCTGTTGGCATACGTCTGTTGACATAAGTCTGTTGGCATACGTCTGTTGACATAAGTCTGTTGACATAAGTCTGTTGACAAAAGTCTGTTGGCAAAAGTCTGTTGGCATAAGTCTGTTGACATAAGTCTGTTGGCATAAGTCTGTTGGCATAAGTCTGTTGACATAAGTCTGAACATAAGTCTGTTGACATAAGTCGACATAAGTCTGTTGGCATAAGTCTGTTTGACATAAGTCTGTTTGACATAAGTCTGTTGACAAAAGTCTGTTGACATAAGTCTGTTGGCAAAAGTCTGTTGGCATAAGTCTGTTGGCATACGTCTGTTGGCATAAGTCTGTTGACATAAGTCTGTTGGCAAAAGTCTGTTGGCAAAAGTCTGCCTAGTGAGACTAAAGTCTTGAAACAACAAACCTGAAATTCTTTACGAGCTTTATAACCTTTGAACTCTGCCTGTATCTTTGTGGCGGCCTTCTCTTCCTGGTGACTATGTTTTCTCTCAACGTCTTGCGATAACTTTTTCTTCTAGAAGTCAGAGTTCACACATACATACACATGAAACGGTGAGTAAAGAACTAGCATTAGGCCTACACATCATCATACACAAGCTCAAACATGCACACATTAAGTTTTTAATTTGGTCTATTCATTAAGATAAATTAGTTAAAGCATCAAGATGATATTCATTTTGGATTTAATAACATTTTAAGAATATTATATGTGTAATGTTTATGTTAACTTTAGTACAGTAATCTGTTAGTGAGTCTAAATTTGTAACATTAGCACTAGTCCAGGGGATGCTACTCTTATCTTATTTAAAAAAAAACAAATTATTAATATCAAATTAACTAGCATTGTATATTCTTATGTTCTTATGTTATTTAAAAAAAATGGTTTTAAATGGGCTGGATATTTGGATATTGTTCAGTCAATTAGTAGTAATTAATTAGTGGTTAATTAGCATAGCAGGAGTACAAATATATCTTAATTGTTAATCTAGTTCTGCACTGAACGGACTTACTCTATACTGATTGTATACCAATTGTATACCAAATGTTTACCAATTGTTTACCAATTGTATACCAATTGTAACGAACTGTAAACTGATTGGACATTAGCTGTACACAGTTAACACAATCTTAGATTAGTTGGTTATTTTCTAAAAGCATCATGCAGATAGTTATTAGGTAGTAAAATGGGAAGAGGAGTGTGCAGTGTTTCTTTCAGACATTTTTTTATGCCTGAAAGAAACTCTGGATGTGTGCGTTAGACCGTTAATATTACAATTTAAAAAAAATCAGTCAGAAAATGAGATAAATAATTTCATGGTTGTGTCCCCTGAACATAATTCCGTGAAAAATTTACATCAGCTGTTGTCAGTTTACTAGCAAATAATTTCATCAGTCCTTCAGTTAAATCTCATTCGAATCCTATTATTAGGACTATTGGTAGACTAAGTAAGCAATAGGTGTATGATCTATTTATATCTAGACATCTATATATTATTTGCTTACTTTGAATTCATGGGCTACTACTATTATCCTAACCTTAACCGATATAAGTAAAAGTTAATATGGTGAGTACATCTAGCCAAACCAACCTTCAACTCTTGGCGGGTCAGGTGACCTTTGAACCCTGCTTGGATCAGGGCCGCCGCCTTCTCCGGGTCTTCGATTGTGTGTTTTCTGGAACCTTCTTTCTTCTACAAGACAACACAATAGCCTGAGTGTATTGACCAGTCTAAACACAATAGCCTGAGTGTATTGACCAGCCTAAACACAATAGCCTGAGTGTATTGACCAATCTAAACACAATAGCCTGAGTGTATAGACCAATCTAAACACAATAGCCTGACTGTATTGACCAATCTAAACACAATAGCCTGAGTGTATAGACCAATCTAAACACAATAGCCTGACTGTATTGACCAATCTAAACACAATAGCCTGAGTGTATTGACCAATCTAAACACAATAGCCTGACTGTATTGACCAATCTAAACACAATAGCCTGAGTGTATTGACCAATCTAAACACAATAGCCTGAGTGTATAGACCAATCTAAACACAATAGCCTGACTGTATTGACCAATCTAAACACAATAGCCTGAGTGTATAGACCAATCTAAACACAATAGCCTGACTGTATTGACCAATCTAAACACAATAGCCTGAGTGTATTGACCAATCTAAACACAATAGCATGAGTGTATTGACCAATATAAACACAATAGCCTGAGTGTATAGACCAATCTAAACACAATAGTCTGAGTGTATTGACCAGTCTAAACACAATAGCCTGAGTGTATTGACCAATCTAAACACAATAGCCTGACTGTATAGACCAATCTAAACACAATAGCCTGAGCGTATTGACCAATCTAAACACAATAGCCTGAGTGTATTGACCAGCCTAAACACAATAGCCTGAGTGTATTGACCAGTCTAAACACAATAGCCTGACTGTATTGACCAATCTAAACACAATAGCCTGAGTGTATAGACCAATCTAAACACAATAGTCTGAGTGTATTGACCAGTCTAAACACAATAGCCTGAGTGTATTGACCAATCTAAACACAATAGCCTGACTGTATAGACCAATCTAAACACAATAGCCTGAGCGTATTGACCAATCTAAACACAATAGCCTGAGTGTATTGACCAGCCTAAACACAATAGCCTGAGTGTATTGACCAGTCTAAACACAATAGCCTGAGTGTACTGACCAGTCTAAACACAATAGCCTGAGTGTATTGACCAGTCTAAACACAATAGCCTGACCGTATTGACCAGTTACCTCATCCATCCTATATTCCACATCTAGCTACAGCCATCAATGTATTGCAAACCACACCCATCACCATCCTATATACACCCATCACCATCCTATATACACCCATCACCATCCTATATACACCCATCACCATCCTATATACACCCATCACCATCCTATATACACCCATCACAATCCTATATACACCCATCACCATCCTATATACACCCATCACCATCCTATATACACCCATCACCATCCTATATACACCCATCACCATCCTATACACACCCATCACCATCCTATATACACCCATCACCATCCTATATACACCCATCACAATCCTATTTACACCCATCACCATCCTATATACAACCATCACCATCCTATATACACCCATCACCATTCAGAACCATCCCCACCTACAACTGTTATCCTAAAGTCTCCACACCCACAATTAAACACACCACAATCCTAGTTTAGTAAGGTCCCCTCCCCGTATTTCTTAAAGATCGACAAAAGACTATAGCAAGACTGATTTGTTCAAGAAGATTAATGACATATCGAGACCGTGGCGTAAGCGAGACTGTGGTATAGGGGAGTAGTGGTATAATAAACTATATATATATATATATATATATATATATATATATATATATATATATATATATATATATATATATATATATATATATGGTCCATGGAACATCCGTAATACGTCTAGCCTACGCCATTGTAACGAGATTAAAGTTAATAATTACAAACATAATTAGTTAAATTAGTATTTTTAGTTGGGAAATTAAATAAAACATTTGTATCTGCATTATGGGAAGGAAGTGACGTGGTTCTAAAAATAAGTTTAGAATTCCACAGGACAATGAGTAGCTCAACATGTGGATACAACGTGTCAAATGTCAAAGATTTCAAAACTTGACAATAGACATGACTAAGTGTAGTTTACGACCAGCGAAGCTGATGTACCCTTAAGATATATCTAGACAGTATGGCATAGGGTGCGGGGGGGGGGGAGGTTGGGGGTGATACAAATATACCACGCCACTTCCTGCCTTTAAAAACAAACAACACAAGATGGATATGAAGCACAGGTCATTTACACGACACATCTATTTAAAAGTGTGTTACGTTAGTCAACACAGTATATCCCTCAGCGTGATGTAAATACACAAAAAAACACTTCTAAGAAAAAATAGGATAAAATACAGTGTCTCATCTGTGCCGAATGTGATTGTAATAGTGACACTTCTATGCCTTATGTGATTGTGACAAAAATGTGACCAGCTAGGTGACAGTGATAGCGAGTGACGTACCTGTTCGTCTGTGACCTCTGAACCTTGAACTTCCTGTCTGGCCTTGTAGCCCTTGATACCCGAGTGGACCTTGACCGCTGCCTCTTGCAAGGCCGGGTCAGTGAGGTCATGACCTTTAGGATCCTGACCTTTGTGATCCTGATCTTTGTGATCTTGATCTTTGTGGCGACGAACTTTCTCCTTGGTTGGTTCATTTCTAAAAAACAAACATAGCAGGTTAAATCATGATTACATTTAGCCTCTACAGCAGCTCAAATCAAGATTACATTTAGCCTATAGTAGCCGAGTGTATCTATGGGAAATGGGGAGTAGACATAGGCGATGTTAAAGTGATTAATTAAATTACAACTTTAAAAACAATGATGGCTTGAAAAAATAATAACATAAAAACTGTGCTAATTGTCATATTTAAAAAAAATATGGTTACGTAAAACAAAATATAAAGTATAAAATTCATAATATTATAATTGTATTACAATGTGTAGCTATTACTAAAGAGAATAATTCAATAATTTTGTTAACTTTTAAGAGTTAAATAAAGACGAAGATAAAGTTAAAAAATCAAAACAGAATATCAAGGTGTAAAAGAATTGTTGAAGCCAAAATTAAAAGAACCAACTGAAAAGGAATAAAGATAAAGAGCCTATGAAGACTTTATGTTTGAACATTTTTTATTGATCTTCCGTGCACATTTCAATCAAATTTGATGACAAACGCGCATGTGGCTAGGGCTATGTTTTACAGTTTGAGAATATGTTATTAGAAACGAATTACGAACAACTAGCTTGACACATTTCAAGTTACATATTTTGAACTCTGGATTTAAACACGAACAATTGTATGGGGTGTGAAACGAAAAGAGCGCTAGATCAACCTTGTAACTATATTTTCTAGGCCCTTTGGCCACCAATACTAACTACCCTCATAGTGTTTATTATCATCCTAATGGATCAATAAACATAAACTCATGCGACTAAAATAGCAATATTGATGTGTGTATATTTTTATAACCGTATCTGTTCCAACTATTTTTAGACATTTTTGTACAACGAACTTGTAATTTTAACTTTATGATGTACCGGAAGTAAAAAAAAAACATAACTTACAACGGCTATATCGAACATTTAATGTAGAACATACTGTAGAGCAACTGTAGAATAAATCTACGTTTTGGATGAAATAGAAAAAAATATAAAACTTGAACTGCACCTACAAGCGACAAATGTAATGTTGATTAAAGATCGCCTTGCAATATAACCTACATCTAGATAAACGAGGAAACGTAAACAAATAATTTATTATTTCAACAAGTTACGAAATTACCCTAAAGCATTCAATCAAACAGCAACATCAAAGAAATCTTGATGGCAGCTTCATTAGAAGCACCAAATATGGATCTTGATCCTATCAATTTAACAGGGCAGCTATGTCAAATATGTCCAAACCAAAGACATATTTCCTTTAAAACAATTCTCGCATTCTTTTATTTAAAATACAACATCCATCAAAAACCAGCTGTAGGATACTTAGAGCAATTCCCAGCCGTAATACACACAAAACATCTTCATTCAGACAAACATTTGAATATTTGAGTGCGGAGACGGAAAATGAAAAGACAGCCTCGGGTGCCGGCCTAGAGGGCGTGGGTTCCAATCCTCTCTTACTGAGACTCCTGGCTAGTCCGGCCGTCTACTGGAGCCGTAGCTGGCATTTTGGTTTTTTTTCCGGACTGGACTCTGAGGGGCAGGGAAATAGGTCAGATGTGGAACTCCCCAGGTTATGTTTAGAATAGGGGGAGAGGGGGGAGCAGAGACAGAGAGAGACGGAGCAGATAATTAGATAGTTGAACCAAAACAGAGTGTGTTTGATGCATCGCTACAAGAATAATGAAACAAAAATCAGTTAAAAAAATGTTTAAAAAAAACGGAACTAAAATGATCTGGCATCAGATCTGCTCACCATGTGTCCTGGAACTCTGTGAGCGCTTCCAGCAAAGTCAGCACCGTGTTGTGACGAAACTCTAGAAACCTAAGGTAGCTTTAGCTACATCTAACAGGCTTTTAAACCCTGAGGCAAGTGGTCGGCTGTAAGCCTATGCTTGTTCTATGTCCGTGTTGTTCTCACACCACTAGACCACCTGAACTAACTCCCAGAAAACCCACATCCACATCCCACTTCAACGACAGAAATTCCAAGAAACCAATCTTCTAAAGATGACTCTACAAATCAACTTAGGATAATCCACCAAAAATCTCACCTAGATTTACAAAAAGTCCCCACGTGAACCCACTTTATAAAATCCAACTAATAAAATCACATGACAATAACAGTGTTGGTTTATAATTAAACATGTCAGGGCCAATTAAAGGACCAAGTCGATATATTCTAATCATATGAACTTGGTTTGTCAACCATCAAAGCAGAACATCGCGTAGAAGGTTCAGCTAGAGCTAGTTTATTTGGAACATTTCATTCACCAATCAGATGTTTTAGCTCGAGTACTTTCAAACTTTTCGTTAACATCTTTTTGTCAACACCGATAGCTGCGCATATATTTTATGACGTCATTCAATTTTTTTTAGGGGCAGCCCTCGTCACGTGACTAGTGCCATCCAAGATCCCCCAGATAAAAGATCATCTGCCTAAAGAGCCAGAGCGGAAAGATCACCCGATGACAGGAGCCATAGACAGATTCAGAGTCTTTGGACTACTCTAAAACGTTAAGAGACCGCTAGACAAAACGTTGAGAAACCTAGACTAGACCTAACGTTGACAAACCCTAGACTAGACCAAACGTTGACAAACCCTAGACTAGACCAAACGTTGACAAACCCTAGACTAGACCAAACGTTGACAAACCCTAGACTAGACCAAACGTTGACAAACCCTTGACTAGACCAGAGTTTGACAAACCCTAGACTAGACCAAACATTGACAAACCCTAGACTAGACCAAACATTGACAAACCCTAGACTAGA
The DNA here is from genome assembly GCF_028476545.2 of Physella acuta. Classification (NCBI taxonomy): domain Eukaryota; kingdom Metazoa; phylum Mollusca; class Gastropoda; family Physidae; genus Physella; species Physella acuta. The sequence continues at coordinate 51,427 of NW_026733632.1, forward strand.
CCAAACGTTGACAAACCCTAGACTTGACCAAACATTGACAAACCCTAGACTAGACCAAACGTTGACAAACCCTAGACTAGACCTAACGTTGACAAACCCTAGACTAGACCAAACATTGACAAACCCTAGACTAGACCAAACGTTGACAAACCCTAGACTAGACCAAACATTGACAAACCCTAGACTAGACCAAACGTTGACAAACCCTAGACTAGACCTAACGTTGACAAACCCTAGACTAGACCAAACATTGACAAACCCTAGACTAGACCAAACATTGACAAACCCTAGACTAGACCTAACGTTGACAAACCCTAGACTAGACCAAACGTTGACAAACCCTAGACTAGACCAATCGTTGTCAAACCCTAGACTAGACCAAGCATTGAGAAACCCTAGACTAGACCTAACGTTGACAAACCCTAGACTAGACCAAACGTTAACAAACCCTAGACTAGACCAAACATTGACAAACCCTAGACTAGACCAAACATTGACAAACCCTAGACTAGACCTAACGTTGACAAACCCTAGACTAGACCAAACGTTGACAAACCCTAGACTAGACCAAACGTTGACAAACCCTAGACTAGACCAAACGTTGACAAACCCTAGACTAGACCAATCGTTGTCAAACCCTAGACTAGACCAAACATTGAGAAACCCTAGACTAGACCTAACGTTGACAAACCCTAGACTAGACCAAACGTTGACAAACCCTAGACTAGACCAAACATTGACAAACCCTAGACTAGACCAAACATTGACAAACCCTAGACTAGACCTAACGTTGACAAACCCTAGACTAGACCAAACGTTGACAAACCCTAGACTAGACCAATCGTTGTCAAACCCTAGACTAGACCAAACATTGAGAAACCCTAGACTAGTCCTAACGTTGACAAACCCTAGACTAGACCAAACGTTGACAAACCCTAGACTAGACCAAACGTTGACAAACCCTAGACTAGACCAATCGTTGTCAAACCCTAGACTAGACCAAACATTGAGAAACCCTAGACTAGACCTAACGTTGACAAACCCTAGACTAGACCAAACGTTGACAAACCCTAGACTAGACCAAACGTTGACAAACCCTAGACTAGACCAATCGTTGTCAAACCCTAGACTAGACCAAACATTGAGAAACCCTAGACTAGACCTAACGTTGACAAACCCTAGACTAGACCAAACGTTGACAAACCCTAGACTAGACCAAACGTTGACAAACCCTAGACTAGACCTAACGTTGACAAACCCTAGACTAGACCAAACATTGAGAAACCCTAGACTAGACCTAACGTTGTCAAACCTTAGATTAGACCAGACGTTGTTCAACCCTAGACTAGACCAGAGGTGAAAGGCCACCAACTTACTTCATCTTCCTGACGTTCTCTCGGTCAATGAACCCTCTGAAGCCCGCCTGTATTTTGGTGGCCGCCTCCTCAGCCTTGAGTTCCTCCACCTCCTGTTTGGCTGCATGCTGCCTGTACTGGGTCTGTACCGTCACGGCCGCCTGATGCTGTTGCTGCTGCTCGCCTGGGTCGGCTGCACGTTTCTGGTGAGACAGGTGGAGGCTAGGGTTAGGGGTCAAGGTCAGGTTCAGGGTCAAGGCCAACGATAAGGTTAGGGCTAGGGTCAAGGTCATGTGATATGACTAGGGTCAAGGTCAAGGGTAGGGGTATGGTCAAGGCCAAGGGTAGGGTCAATGTAGATGGTAGGGTTAGGGCTAGAGTCAAGGTAAAGGGTAGGGTTAGGGGTCAGGGTCTGGGGTAGGGTTAGGGGCAAGGTCAATTGGAGGGTAAGAGTTAGCGTCAAGGTGGAAGGTATGGTTAGGGTTAAGGTCAGGGTAAAGGATATGATTAGGTCTAGGGTAAAGGTCAAGGGTTAGTGTTAGGGTCAAGGTGGAGGGTAGGGTTAGGGCCAAGGTCAAGGGTAGGGCTAGGCTCTAGGTGGAGGGTTAGAGCTAGCTAGCGTCGAGGTGAGGGGGGGGGGGTTAGGGCTAGGGTCAAGGATAGGGTTAGGGCTAGGGTCAAGGGTAGGGTTAGGGCTAGGGTCAAGGGTAGGGTTAGGGTTAGGGCTAGGGTCAAGGGTAGGGTTAGGGCTAGGGTCAAGGGTAGGGTTAGGGCTAGGGTCAAGGGTAGGGTTAGGGCTAGGGTCAAGGGTAGGGTTAGGGCTAGGGTCAAGGGTAGGGTTAGGGCTAGGGTCAAGGGTAGGGTTAGGGCTAGGGTCAAGGTTAGGGCTAGGGTCAAGGGTAGGGTTAGGGCTAGGGTCAAGGTGAATGATAGGCTTATCGCTGAGGTCAAGGTAAAGGGGGGGTGGGTTTGGGGCTACGGTAATGGTGAAAGGTTTAGGGCTAATGCACACCTGACATTATAAGGCAGTATTAAGATTGTCATTTATTATCGTAAATAAATAAATATGCAGGGGCAGTATATGGCAAGCATATTACAGGTTTAGCTTTAGCTAAATATGGCTCATTATGGCACAGGAGGCAATAGTATCGCGCCAAGTAAGATGTCATATGTTACAGTTGTAGGCTCTATTGTGGCTGATCATACAAATACTGGATTGACAATCTCTACTACAGTTAAATCAGAACATTGTCCTTATACCAGTTATCTATATTTGTCTCAATAAAACACAACTATTGATATTTAATATCTTCATACGATGCACTATTCAATCATAAGGGGTAAAATGCTGCACCATTAAGACGCTTTGGTATAAAAAGGTGCACTATATATTTTACACAACCAAATACTTGGACCGACTGTAGACATACACCAAGAACTCACCTTGAAGCCCTCGTTATTGTAGTTTCTATATAGACATACACCAAGAACTCACCTTGAAGCCCTCGTTATTGTAGTTTCTATATGGACATACACCAAGAACGAACTCACCTTGAAGCCCTCGTTATTGTAGTTTCTATATAGACATACACCAAGAACTCACCTTGAAGCCCTCGTTATTGTAGTTTCTATATGGACATACATCAAGAACTCACCTTGAAGCCCTAGTTATTGTAGTTTCTATATGGACATACATCAAGAACTCACCTTGAAGCCCTCGTTATTGTAGTTTCTATATGGACATACACCAAGAACTCACCTTGAAGCCCTCGTTATTGTAGTTTCTATATGGACATACACAAAGAACTCACCTTGAAGCCCTCGTTATTGTAGTTTCTATATGGACATACACCAAGAACTCACCTTGAAGCCCTCGTTATTGTAGTTTCTATATGGACATACACCAAGAACTCACCTTGAAGCCCTCGTTATTGTAGTTTCTATATGGACATACACAAAGAACTCACCTTGAAGCCCTCGTTATTGTAGTTTCTATATAGACATACACCAAGAACTCACCTTGAAGCCCTCGTTATTGTAGTTTCTATATGGACATACATCAAGAACTCACCTTGAAGCCCTCATTATTGTAGTTTCTATATGGACATACACAAAGAACTCACCTTGAAGCCCTCATTATTGTAGTTTCTATATAGACATGCACCAAGAACCAACTCACCTTGAAGCCCTCGTTATTGTAGTTTCTATATGGACATACACCAAGAACTCACCTTGAAGCCCTCGTTATTGTAGTTTCTATATGGACATACATCAAGAACTCACCTTGAAGCCCTCGTTATTGTAGTTTCTATATGGACATACACCAAGAACTCACCTTGAAGCCCTCGTTATTGTAGTTTCTATATGGACATACATCAAGAACTCACCTTGAAGCCCTCATTATTGTAGTTTCTATATGGACATACACCAAGAACTCACCTTGAAGCCCTCGTTATTGTAGTTTCTATATGGACATACACCAAGAACTCACCTTGAAGCCCTCGTTATTGTAGTTTCTATATGGACATACACCAAGAACTCACCTTGAAGCCCTCATTATTGTAGTTTCTATATGGACATACACAAAGAACTCACCTTGAAGCCCTCGTTATTGTAGTTTCTATATAGACATGCACCAAGAACCAACTCACCTTGAAGCCCTCGTTATTGTAGTTTCTATATGGACATACACCAAGAACTCACCTTGAAGCCCTCGTTATTGTAGTTTCTATATGGACATACACAAAGAACTCACTCACCTTGAAGCCCTCGTTATTGTAGTTTCTATCTTCTAGTCTGGCACCATGAACTGCTGGGTCGTGTCCGGTTTCTGGAACCAAATAAGATGAACATTTAGTTATCAGACTCTGATTAAATTTACATTGACCAGTTGGACATTGATGAGATCGACAAACAATTGAAGTAAGTATGTGACGTTTTAAAACATTAAAGATGAAGTTTAAAAAATGAAAATAATACAGTTAACGGAGAGGGAAAAAATGTGTTAAATGTTATTTGCTGGTTGGTGAATAATTGGTGAGCCAGACAGTAGAGGTGTGTGTGTGAGTGTGTGTGTGTGTGGGTGGGTGTGTGTGGGGGTGATTGCGTGTGGGGGGTGTGAGTGTGTGTGGGGGGGGGGGGTAGAAGAACCAAAGCAAGAGACAGACGTCAGGACTAAGTGTTCTGGCCAGTTGAGACTAACACAAACTTGGAGCAGACGACAGAGGAGGGAAAAAAAAAGATGGAGGAATAATGAAGGGGATCGGCAACATGTCTCACAAACATCTGGTGGGTGGGGGGGGGGATGTGGGGGGGGGTGGGGGGGCACGGTTGACAACATGGAGGACAGACTAGCTACAAAGTAGTACAAAACTAAGAGGCGCGGGTTCTCAGCCTATCTAGTGGGGAACTAGAACATTGTATATATATATATATATATATATATATATATATATATATATATATATATATATATATATATATATATATATATATATATTACATATATTATTATGTTTGTGTATGTATGTGTGTTTGAGTGTGGATGAGTGTGTATATTGAGTTTGGCTGAAGACTGTCCTTTACTGTGAGCAACCAATTGGCACCGAGACGGTCTGAGCAAGCCTAGAGTGGTCTGTATTTAAATTGGCTGCCCTGACAGAAGCTGCCTCCCGTAGAGGTCTCCTGCAATTGTCTGAGACCAGCTTAACTCCGTGGGTTTAATCAGACCTGAATCACGTGACCCACGATAGATGTGCCGGCAGCCGGTCGATACATCGAGGTCCAAACATGCAGAACCGACTCTTCAGCCGGCTCCAGCCGTGTGGCTAAATATAGAAAGGCTTACGGCAAAAACGGCAAAACAGTTTTTAATTAGCTGAGAGAGGATCTTTTTTAACATTGTGTAGGTTTATAACATGTCTATGGTGTATATATATATATATATATATATATATATATATATATATATATATATATATATATATATATATATATATATATATATATATATACGTTAAAATGACGTATGCCATTTTATACAGTGCAGTACATAGCAATTTTGAAACACATCACACCAACATTTCACGTTGTTCTAACCGGGGCAACTAGAATACAATAGAAACATAGCGCAACAAGTAATTGTTGAGATAGTGACCACGTGGTAAGGCCAAAGTCAGACACCCACCGTTGTTTCTTTGATTTACTGCATTATCTGCCCTTGTGTTATCTGCCCCCGGGTTATCTGCCCCTGGGTTGAGGGCACAGAGCCGTTTGCCCACGGTGTCCGTGAATTTGGACAGTTTAGGTCCCATGGTGAGTGAAGGCACTGGTGTCTTTCACGTGTCTAGGTCATGGTGGGCGTGACTTCCGCAGGTCATTAGGTCATTAGAGAAGTCGCATTAGGTCATTATATACACGGCTTTAGGTCATTATAGATAAGCCTTGGGTTCATCATAGAAATATCACTAGATCATTATACTTGCATAACATACGCAGTATCGTAATTGTGCACTTAAATAATTTTCACAGCACTCAATATTTATCACTCTATGTAACACGCTGTTATATCACTCTACATGACACCCTCTTATAATATACACCCTATGTAACAACCGCCGTATTATAATCACGTGGCGTGAGAGTTCCATGTTATATTCAAACTAGGAGACACAACAATACCTGCACGAACTAATCAACTAACAGGCTTCACTTAATGCGAGTTGTACCCGAACCTGAACTAAACTGATGATAGACTACTGGAATTTCCGAACAACACCATCATAATAAACCTAACTTGATTCAGTTCACATCACTACCTTAACACATAAACCTAATTTGATTCAGTTCACATCACTACCCTAACACATAAACCTAACTAGATTCTATGCACATCAACGCTTAAATCAATTACCTCAACACTCCCATCTTCTGTTGCCATGGATATTCTAGCAACAAAATTATAAACAATTACTACAAGTAATCGATTTTTTAATTAACTCCATCGATCTTGTTCAATAGGGTAGAGTTGCCCCGGGGTGGGGTATGACCCATTCCATCTGAACGTCACCGAATGCTGGATAGTTCATCACGTCATAGTTCATTGATGTATTGATTATTGATGTGTTACTACCACTTTAAGCCTGTATCGATGTATTGATTATTGATGTGTTACTACCACTTTAAGCCTGTATCGATGTATTGATTATTGATGTGATTACTACAACTTTAAGCCTGTATCGATGTATTGATTATTGATGTGATTACTACAACTTTAAGCCTGTATCGATGTATTGATTATTGATGTGATTACTACCACTTTAAGCATGTATCGATGTATTGATTATTGATGTGATTACTACTACTTTAAGCCTGTATTGATGTATTGATTATTGATGTGATAACTACAACTTTAAGCGTGTATCGATGTATTGATTATTGATGGTATTACTACCACTTTAGTCGTGTATCGATGTATTGATTATTGATGGTATTCCCATCCACAACCTTGATGGGTTCACGGAGAACGGATCGAATAACACGACTTGTCCGCTGATCAGACGTTTCAAATATACAAAAAGATAGCCAATACCACAAGGTAAAATGGACAAGTTTCAAACACTCTTGAAATACCAACACCGTTTTCCACTTAAGAGCTAACCATGTATTATTTTACTCTCTATAACACACCTAACCCCGTAACCTCGTACTTTCGATAACACATCTAACCCTGTAACCTTGTACTCTCTACAGCACATCTAACCATCAAACATGTATGTGACACTTATCCAGATAATTCACTAAAAAAAACAATTTTCAAAGCAGTAATGCCACACAGCTCTAGAAAGATCTGTAAGAATCAGGCAATGTTCTGGAACAGTCCACCAGTCTAAACCCAGTTACTTGTACAGTTGGTGCCAATCAACAGCAACAAAATGCATACAACACAAAACTACAACAGGCCATTTAATTAATAGACCAATCCCCTAGAACTAGCTCATAACAAAATTAAGATCTATCTCATAACAAAACTACCACAAGCCAAAAGACCAATCCCCTAGAACTAGCTCATAACAAAACTACCACAAGCCAAAAGACCAATCCCCTAGAACTAGCTCATAACAGAACAAAGACAAGCCAATAGAACAACGCCATAGTTTGTGTTTCTAGCATACTATAGGACGCGATGCCATCGTAAAACCTTCAAGCCGATTGACACACTAAGCGACAGTTATTCCATCAATACTTCACTCAAAGATCGTTAAAGGCGAAAGCATCAACCTGTTTGATCAATCGATTGATTTTCTTACAACTCAGGTTTTTAAAATACCATCATTCATTAACCAACATCGTAAGTTTCAACTGAGTATAAATATATTCATAAAATATCCTGCAGTAATTATTTCTTTAAGATTTAAAGGGGTGATCAACATATCGGTTAAATTATCGTCAACTAATTATTTAATTATGAATTAAATATTGCATAAACTATTTCTAAAATTATGGTGAAGATTTATTCCATTCAAGTTTCATGTAATTATAATAAATGTATCCTGCTTGCTCTTAATTAATTAGTGCGCAGTGTACAACTATGTACAACGGAAATCAATCAATGATGTGTACATAACATAGTGTACAGATACCATCTAGAGCTACAGGCTAGTGATGATGAACACATTTTGAACAAACTTTATCCCTAACTCTAACTACGACAAAACTTCTTGGAAATAAGATACAAACAAACTCAATTGTAGCACACACGGTGGGAGATATAGACACAACCAAAATATCAATGTCCGGACGAATCAAAACACCACGTGATAACCGCCAAATAGCATTGAAACAGCGTAATCATTTACAATATGAGAAACTCATTAATTAAGCAATTTTAATACATTATCTAAATAAGATTAAAATCGATCATATCAATATAAAATTATCCTAATAACGTATTCATCCAATCCAGAAAAAAAATGACATTATCCCGATATCCTTGATTCCTATAAATTATCATTTTATACACAAGCAATGTCCAATACAGAAACATATCCCACTGTCTTCACATGTTTACGAGCGACTTATCCTAAGAAATGATCCTAAGTAAATTTCCTAGAAATGATCCTAAGTAAATATCCTAGAAATGATCCTAAGTAAATATCCTAGAAATGATCATAAGTAAATATCTTAGAAATTATCCCTAGTAAACATAGAAATTATCTTAAGTAAATATCCTAAAAAATTATCCTAAGTAAATATCTTAGAAATTATCCGTAGTAAACATCATAGAAATTATCCCAAGTAAATATCCTAAAAAATTATCCCAAGTAAATATCCCAAGAACTGATCCCATCGACGAGTGTTTACCACAGCAGTCGGTAGCCCCGACACCCACCACGCTACAGACCCTCAAATGCCAATTACCTCCCCTTCCTACGAGTAATACCAGTCCTGCCTCTCATGGCCGATACACACGGTACTGCACTGCCGCACTGCGTGAATCGAAAAGGGGCCGATACACACGGTACTGCACTGCCGCACTGCGTGAATCGAACAGGGGACGATACACACGGTACTGCAATGCCGCACTGCGTGAATCGAACAGGCGAGTGTTGACTTGGCGGGAAAAGTGCCAGAGAAATGAGAATCCGCCTGCAAATTCTTTTAACCGCAGCAGACGATTCCTCAAGCATCCCAGCGAGTAAATACAAGATTTTTTCCCCGGCTCTGTGAGGCAGGAATCAAATTTAATCATCGTTCGATGTTGGCACAAGTTGCGGCTGTCTGCGACAAATCTCGCGTGACGTGAGCTACGAGCGTGACGTAACGAGATAAATCACAAAGTAAACTTCGTGGTACAGTGTGTTATGTTTTCATCAAAGTTAGCCGTTCATCACACGCAGTGAGGTGTTCAGTTTATTTATTTGGTAAACAAAACCAGCTTACATTGTAGATATTCGGAGATTGGGGGTTGTGTTATTGTATATACATCCTCATTTCACTTCTATGTTATATATCGATAGGAAATATTAAAATAGTGTGCAGGCATTTGTATAAAAAGTGTTGATCAATTATAATTTTTGGGTGTGGAATCACATTTAGAGGATGAAGGGTGGACGTCTTGTTACAGCATATCTAATTAAATAATGCCGTGACGTCATCTCAAAGTAAGCTAAAAATATAACAAAAACTATAACCGGACAAACTTTTAGCATAGCGTTAATGATGTAAACGAGAGAGGAGTAGTCAAGAAAAGTTGAAATAAAGAATACAGTGGAAAAAAAAGTAAAATTCTAAATTCATAGCACAGGCGTATCACGAAGGAAATACCTGTCCAAAATTTACCCCCCCCCCCACTACCGTCATCATTTACCGCTACAAAGACAGTTACGGCCGTGTATGCTGCACCCACACTCACCCTATACACTCAAGCGATTAATGGCCAGACTACAGCCCAGTCGTATCGTATGTACCTAGCCTAAGAGTAAAACCACAGGCCCAGTCGTATCGTGTGTACCTAGCCTAAGAGTAAAGCCCACAGATCGAAGTCCCTAAGCTGAACTGTGACAAGAAAATCGAGCAATTATTTCAAGCTGATGTTTACCACACATTAATGTTTACCACACATTTATGTTACCACATGTGGATGTTTACCACACATTGATGTTTACCACACATTGGTGTTTACCACATGTGGATGTCTCACGCTTTTAATCAGCAATGACATCACAACACTGTCACAACACTGTCACTACATGTCAGAAAACTGTCACAACACTGTCACTACACTGTCACTACATGTCAGAACACTGTCACAACACTGTCACTACATGTCACTACACTGTCACTACATGTCACAACACTGTCACTACATGTCAGAACACTGTCACTACACTGTCACTACACTGTCACTACATGTCACAACACTGTCACTACATGTCACAACACTGTCACTACATGTCACAACACTGTCACTACATGTCACAACACTGTCACTACATGTCACAACACTGTCACTACATGTCACAACACTGTCACTACATGTCACTACACTGTCACTACATGTCAGAGCACTGTCACTACACTGTCACTACACTGTCACAACACTGTCACAACCCTGTTACAACACTGTCACTACATGTCACAACACTGTCACTACACTGTCACTACATGTCAGAACACTGTCACTACACTGTCACTACACTGTCACAACACTGTCACAACACTGTTACAACACTGTCACTACATGTCACAACACTGTCACTACACTGTCACTACACTGTCACAACACTATCACTACATGTCACTACACTGTCACTACACTGTCACAACATGTCACTACACTGTCACTACACTGTCACTACACTGTCACTACATGTCACTACACTGTCACAACACTGTCACAACACTGTCACCACTTGTCCCTAACTTGACAGATGTCTATACTATAAAACGTTTGACTTATACTCATCTCAGAAAATGAAAGACCTAAACTTTCAAACCGCAACACAAACTCATCAAGCTAATGGCAGCAAAAAGTAGTCGCTAGTCACAATACTCGAATAATGTTATTTTGTCGGGTACTTTGTGCTCCAGGGACCTGTTCGATCATTACAAGCGAACTGTTGAGCATCTCTAATCCATCACATAACCATTTGAAACTGAGCGAATGATAGTAAGGCCAGTTTCATTTTTTTATGTCAGAGGTAGGGTGAAGATAGTTGGTAGAGGTAGTTGGGTTGGGGGGATGGGGGGGAGGGGGTGTTGGATGTACTAAGGCCAGAGTCATGTTGTTATGTGAGAGTTACTGGTAGGGTAGAGTCGGGTTGGTAGAGCTAAAGACAGGAGTTTAGATTGATAAAGAGGTTGTGTTTCGATAGGCATATATGTGGCACCTTCAATTTGGCATTGAAATATAACAAAGCGTGTAGAAATTTCAAATCGTGTCTGGTAAAATACACACTAAATGATGCAACACATTGTTCACCCCCCCCCCCCCCCCCCCACACACACACACCCAACATATCAAATTATCACAACTCCAAACTCCTCTTCTCACCCTAGGGAGATGACGTCATTAATCAAAGACCCTTAGAGAAAAGATCGTGATTTTTGATACTGTAAGGTACACTCTCCTAGCAACGTGTGACCGAATTCTAAATGTTACTGTGATCTTGTTACAGGATTCTGTTACACATTGACATGCACGTTCGTGACACATAGTATTACACTTGTGCTGGGAGCTAAATCTGGCCATCACGTGACTGAGTGGCCAGGATTCACGTGATAACACAGACATGCCAGGTTGGATGGTTTGAAGTCAGGTGGATGGGGTTGGGGGGGGGGGGGGACGAGGATTAGGTTAGTTTAATTATTCTAATAAATTGGTCTTCATATTTGTTTTTATTTTCTTTACAACATTCAATTGTTGGAAATCTTTCAATCGTTAAAAATCGATTGAATTTAATTAATTTAAAAAAAAAATCATTTTCAGAACCAATAGTCACTACGTTTTAGACAATTGCATAATGGTAACACTGTATGGGTCAACCCATTGTATGGAAAGTTATAAAGCAGAACGGACATATGCATAGAGACGCGATAGCAGAGTAGCAATAAACTCTGCACAATAAATATTGAAGGAATTTCTATTGGGCAAATAACAAACACGGGGACCACGCCTCGTCCTGTTTGTTCCCTCATGTTCCCCATCCCACGGACAATATTTGTCCATGTTCCCTATCACACGGACCATATTTGTCAATGTTCCACCATGTTCCCTATCCTACACACCATCTATACAGGTGGCTACAACTAAATAGGAAATAGAAGTGGACGGAGGTGGAGGGGGGGGGGGGAAGATGAAGAAGGCAATCCTTTAAGACAATCCTTAAAGCATGTATCGACATGTAAGGAGAGGAATCAAAATGCCAGAGGTCTGCTTGTGATGGCCTGGGATTGTAGAGATTTCTGGAACTCTGTCAGGCCAGGTCTGGTGAGGCTATGGCAGGACATGGAGGCACAAAGTTTGTTAATGTAACGACGGAAGGAAACAGACACATTAACAGGATAATGTGTAACATCAGATCTGTGATGGAAGCAAATATTCGAAGAAGAACACCATAGGAACCATATATGTATATATATGTATATATATATATATATATATATATATATATACATATATATATATATATATATATATATGTTTGTATGGGTGTGTGTGTGAATATGTAACTCTATGTATGTGTGTGTGTGTATGCAAAATAGCTCGGTTACACAAAAGAAAAGAGACATTTTGTTCGGCCCCTAAGTAGATATCACTACAGATGCGGATGTAGCGGGGTGGGGGAGCGGAAATGCCACCCCCACGGTCCCGACCCATCGAGCGAGCCGAGAATTCCCAGCAGCCCTCCCTGAGTCTCATTTAGAGCGAGACACGTCTGGCAGCGTCCGGGGACACGGGCGTCACGTGATCTCACATAGCATCCCCCGACAGGGGCGCTCCCTCTCAATGGGGCGTGGTCGGGGGTGGGTCAGGCATGGGGGTCTGATTTCTAATTGTGATTAGGTCTGTCCCGTTATGATACAGATCTGCTACATCTCCGGGGGTGGGGGGGGGTCGGAGTATGTTCATGCTGATTCAAACAAGTGACCTAATTCTATGGATATGTCGGCGGGGGAAGTAGAGTGGATGTGTTGAGGAAATGGGGTATACGTCAGCACCATGTAACAGATACCATCAGTGTATGAGTGTACTAGGTCAGCCCCATGTAACAGACACCATCAGTGTGTGTGTGTACTAGGTGTACTTACGTCGGCTACTCTCAGGGAAACGTACACCAAGAAGATGAAATAAAGCAGTCGGTTTGTAAAGCCCCTCGGGAAATCTTCGACACATCGGAATATCATTTCACATCTTCCCCCACTTGATGAAGATGTAGGCTTCGATAAATGGGGTGGTTGGATGGGGTGGTTTGGTTGGATGGGGTGGTTGGATGGTTTGGTTGGATGGGGTGGTTGGATGGGGAAGAGTGGTTTGGTTGGGGTGGGGTGGATTGTCCAGTTGATATAATGGTTTTTGAGTCCATATTGTAAATATAAGGTACCGGCACGGCGTCTTAAAGATGTGTCTAAGTTAACTTCCCAGAGACAAAATACTGTTGAAAGGTGCGGCTAACATTCATTTCTCAGGGTAGTGTGGTCACTGACTCACTGACTCCAGGTGTGGTCACAGACTCACTGACTCAAGGTGTGGTCACTGACTCAAGGTGTGGTCACTGACTCAAGGTGTGGTCACAGACTCACTGACTCAAGGTGTGGTCACAGACTCACTGACTCAAGGTGTGGTCACAGACTCAAGGTGTGGTCACAGACTCACTGACTCAAGGTGTGGTCACAGACTCACTGACTCAAGGTGTGGTCACAGACTCACTGACTCAAGGTGTGGCCACAGACTCACTGACTCAAGGTGTGGTCACAGACTCACTGACTCAAGGTGTGGTCACAGACTCACTGACTCAAGGTGTGGTCACTGACTCAAGGTGTGGTCACAGACTCACTGACTCAAGGTGTGGCCACAGACTCACTGACTCAAGGTGTGGTCACAGACTCACTGACTCAAGGTGTGGCCACAGACTCACTGACTCAAGGTGTGGCCACAGACTCACTGACTCAAGGTGTGGTCACAGACTCACTGACTCAAGGTGTGGTCACTGACTCAAGGTGTGGTCACTGACTCAAGGTGTGGTCACAGACTCACTGACTCAAGGTGTGGCCACAGACTCACTGACTCAAGGTGTGGCCACAGACTCACTGACTCAAGGTGTGGTCACAGACTCACTGACTCAAGGTGTGGTCACAGACTCACTGACTCAAGGTGTGGCCACAGACTCACTGACTCAAGGTGTGGCCACAGACTCACTGACTCAAGGTGTGGTCACAGACTCAAGGTGTGGCCACAGACTCACTGACTCAAGGTGTGGTCACAGACTCACTGACTCAAGGTGTGGTCACAGACTCACTGACTCAAGGTGTGGCCACAGACTCACTGACTCAAGGTGTGGTCACAGACTCACTGACTCAAGGTGTGGTCACTGACTCAAGGTGTGGTCACTGACTCAAGGTGTGGTCACAGACTCAAGGTGTGGCCACAGACTCACTGACTCAAGGTGTGGTCACAAACTCACTGACTCAAGGTGTGGTCACAGACTCAAGGTGTGGCCACAGACTCACTGACTCAAGGTGTGGTCACAGACTCACTGACTCAAGGTGTGGTCACTGACTCACTGACTCAAGGTGTGGTCACTGACTCACTGACTCAAGGTGTGGCCACAGACTCACTGACTCAAGGTGTGGTCACAGACTCACTGACTCAAGGTGTGGTCACAGACTCACTGACTCAAGGTGTGGCCACAGACTCACTGACTCAAGGTGTGGTCACAGACTCACTGACTCAAGGTGTGGTCACTGACTCAAGGTGTGGTCACTGACTCAAGGTGTGGTCACAGACTCACTGACTCAAGGTGTGGCCACAGACTCAAGGTGTGGCCACAGACTCACTGACTCAAGGTGTGGTCACAGACTCACTGACTCAAGGTGTGGTCACTGACTCAAGGTGTGGTCACTGACTCAAGGTGTGGCCACAGACTCACTGACTCAAGGTGTGGTCACAGACTCACTGACTCAAGGTGTGGTCACAGACTCAAGGTGTGGTCACAGACTCACTGACTCAAGGTGTGGTCACAGACTCACTGACTCAAGGTGTGGTCACAGACTCACTGACTCAAGGTGTGGTCACAGACTCACTGACTCAAGGTGTGGTCACTGACTCAAGGTGTGGTCACAGACTCACTGACTCAAGGTGTGGTCACAGACTCACTGACTCAAGGTGTGGTCACTGACTCAAGGTGTGGCCACAGACTCACTGACTCAAGGTGTGGTCACAGACTCACTGACTCAAGGTGTGGTCACTGACTCAAGGTGTGGCCACAGACTCACTGACTCAAGGTGTGGTCACAGACTCACTGACTCAAGGTGTGGTCACAGACTCACTGACTCAAGGTGTGGTCACAGACTCACTGACTCAAGGTGTGGTCACAGACTCACTGACTCAAGGTGTGGTCACTGACTCAAGGTGTGGCCACAGACTCACTGACTCAAGGTGTGGCCACAGACTCACTGACTCAAGGTGTGGTCACAGACTCACTGACTCAAGGTGTGGTCACTGACTCACTGACTCAAGGTGTGGTCACTGACTCACTGACTCAAGGTGTGGTCACTGACTCAAGGTGTGGTCACAGACTCAAGGTGTGGTCACTGACTCACTGACTCAAGGAGTGGCCACAGACTCACAGACTCAAGGTGTGGTCACTGACTCAAGGTGTGGTCACTGACTCACTGACTCAAGGTGTGGTCACAGACTCACTGACTCAAGGTGTGGTCACAGACTCACTGACTCAAGGTGTGGTCACTGACTCAAGGTGTGGTCACAGACTCACTGACTCAAGGAGTGGCCACAGACTCACTGACTCAAGGTGTGGCCACAGACTCACTGACTCAAGGTGTGGCCACAGACTCACTGACTCAAGGTGTGGTCACTGACTCACTGACTCAAGGAGTGGCCACAGACTCACTGACTCAAGGTGTGGCCACAGACTCACTGACTCAAGGTGTGGCCACAGACTCACTGACTCAAGGTGTGGTCACAGACTCACTGACTCCAAGTCGGTCACTGATTCACTGACTCAAGGTGTGGTCACTGACTCACTGACTCAAGGTGTGGTCACTGACTCAAGGTGTGGTCACTGACTCAAGGTGTGGTCACAGACTCACTGACTCAAGGTGTGGTCACTGACTCACTGACTCAAGGTGTGGTCACAGACTCACTGACTCAAGGTGTGGTCACAGACTCAAGGTGTGGTCACTGACTCAAGGTGTGGTCACTGACTCAAGGTGTGGTCACAGACTCACTGACTCAAGGTGTGGTCACTGACTCCAAGTCGGTCACTGATTCACTGACTCAAGGTGTGGCCACAGACTCACTGACTCAAGGTGTGGCCACAGACTCACTGACTCAAGGTGTGGTCACTGACTCACTGACTCAAGGTGTGGCCACAGACTCACTGACTCAAGGTGTGGCCACAGACTCACTGACTCAAGGTGTGGTCACTGACTCACTGACTCAAGGTGTGGCCACAGACTCACTGACTCAAGGTGTGGTCACAGACTCACTGACTCAAGGTGTGGTCACTGACTCAAGGTGTGGCCACAGACTCACTGACTCAAGGTGTGGCCACAGACTCACTGACTCAAGGTGTGGTCACTGACTCAAGGTGTGGTCACTGACTCAAGGTGTGGCCACAGACTCACTGACTCAAGGTGTGGCCACAGACTCACTGACTCCAAGTCGGTCACTGATTCACTGACTCAAGGTGTGGCCACAGACTCACTGACTCAAGGAGTGGCCACAGACTCACTGACTCAAGGTGTGGTCACAGACTCACTGACTCAAGGTGTGGTCACTGACTCAAGGTGTGGTCACTGACTCACTGACTCAAGGTGTGGTCACAGACTCACTGACTCAAGGTGTGGTCACTGACTCACTGACTCAAGGTGTGGTCACAGACTCACTGACTCAAGGTGTGGTCACAGACTCACTGACTCAAGGTGTGGCCACAGACTCACTGACTCAAGGTGTGGCCACAGACTCACTGACTCAAGGTGTGGTCACAGACTCACTGACTCAAGGTGTGGTCACAGACTCACTGACTCCAAGTCGGTCACTGATTCACTGACTCAAGGTGTGGTCACTGACTCACTGACTCAAGGTGTGGTCACAGACTCACTGACTCAAGGTGTGGTCACAGACTCACTGACTCAAGGTGTGGTCACAGACTCACTGACTCCAAGTCGGTCACTGATTCACTGACTCAAGGAGTGGCCACAGACTCACTGACTCAAGGTGTGGTCACAGACTCACTGACTCAAGGTGTGGTCACTGACTCACTGACTCAAGGTGTGGTCACAGACTCACTGACTCAAGGTGTGGTCACTGACTCACTGACTCAAGGTGTGGCCACTGACTCACTGACTCAAGGTGTGGTCACTGACTCAAGGTGTGGTCACAGACTCAAGGTGTGGTCACAGACTCACTGACTCAAGGTGTGGTCACAGACTCACTGACTCAAGGTGTGGTCACAGACTCACTGACTCAAGGTGTGGTCACAGACTCACTGACTCAAGGTGTGGTCACAGACTCACTGACTCAAGGTGTGGTCACAGACTCACTGACTCAAGGTGTGGTCACTGACTCAAGGTGTGGTCACAAACTCACTGACTCAAGGTGTGGTCACTGACTCACTGACTCAAGGTGTGGTCACTGACTCAAGGTGTGGTCACTGACTCACTGACTCAAGGTGTGGCCACTGACTCACTGACTCAAGGTGTGGTCACTGACTCACTGACTCCAAATCGGTCACTGAGTCAAAGTGTCACAGGTCAGGCGATGAAATCAGGCCTAAGACCGGTCGGGATAAAATCTAAGACCATAGAAATGACGTCATCGACGTGCTGATCATTGGTGTCATACCATACACGTCATACTAGAGACGCCATACTATAGACGTCATAATACACACGTCATACTATAGACGTCATACCACACACGTCATACTATAGACGTCATAATACACACGTCATATTATTGATTTGAGAACATAGACGTCACAGCACATACGCTAGACCGTAGACGTCATACCATTGATGTTAGATTAAAAACGTTGAACGTGCAACCACATACTCAGATCATATGTTAGACGTCAGGCATATGATTCATATGCACAAGCACACGTCCCAAAATAGACGTCATACAACAGATATCATACAGTTACCCTACAATAGTCACCCCACAATAACCACACCACAATAGTCATCACACAATAGCCCCCCCCCCCCCCCCCCCACAATAGACGTCACACCCAAGACGTGCCAGAACAATTGCCCAGCGCACATCCCAACCGGCAACTGGCATAAAAGACTTTTTGATGCACACATGGAATCTCACAAAGGACGTCTTTGCTCGGGCGAAATATGGCCGAAAGTTCCAGAACGGGCAAAGATTCCAATCCCCCAACACGTGCCAAGTTTGTTTTAATCTTCGGGAGTGCGAATGGACACAGCGCCATGATCGGTATTGGGAGTTGATTATTTCATCTCCAATTAGATTCGATATTTACCTATCAAGTACACTAGTTATAAAGTCTATAAGATGTAGTAATGAAATCAGTTTATCACAACGTAGACTTGTACCATTTAAGTTATTCATACTTGGTTAGTTAAAGGCACACTGGAACATCGATAGTACAGATTATGTTTAAAATCAATGAGTATTTAGACCAGACATCACAATAAAGAATCGATACCAGAGTTCGAAACCAAACATCACAATGAAAATTCGATACCTCACATTAGAGTACCGATACCACACATTAGAGTATCGATACCACACATTCGAGTATCGATACCACACATCAGACTAGAGCATCGATACTGCACATGAGGAGATCGATGCCAATAACTTAAGTACTGTTTCTATGGGATCGTTTGAATAAACACGGCCGTTAGCTCCAGCAGGCGTGGATTAGTTTGCATGTTGTATTGGCAGTCAGCTCACGCTGGTTCCAGGAATAGCACGCGTCTCGATATAGGGGACCTCGGCATTAGAGGGACCTCGCAGTCAGACGGGGGTTACAATCTGAGGGACCTTACAATCAGAGGGACGTTACAATCTGAGGGACCTTACAACCAGAGGAACCTTACAATCAGAGGGACCTTACAATCAGAGGGACCTTACAATCAGAGGAACCTTACAATCAGAGGGACCTTACAATCAGAGGGACCTTACAATCAGAGGGACGTTACAATCTGACGGACCTTACAACCAGAGGGACCTTACAACCAGAGGGACCTTACAATCGGAGGGACCTTACAATCAGAGCGACCTTACAACCAGAGGGACCTTACAACCAGAGGGACCTTACAATCAGAGCGACCTTACAACCAGAGGGACCTTACAACCAGAGGGACCTTACAACCAGAGGGACCTTACAACCAGAGGGACCTTACAATCAGAGCGACCTTACAACCAGAGGGACCTTACAACCAGAGGGACCTTACAACCAGAGGGACCTTACAATCAGAGCGACATCGCAGTCAGATGTGTGTTACAAAGAGAGGGACCTTACAATAAGATGGACCTTACAATCACTGGGGCCTCGCATGAGATTGGGGTTACAATCTGAGGGACCTTACAATCATTTGAACCATACTATGAGAAGGACCTCACAACATCGAAATGAAATGGATCTCACAATTAGAGGGAGGTTATATCGGATGGACCTTAGAGGGACCTTACAATCACATAGACCTCACGACTTACTGAAGATGGTGGGTGGGGGGATGAGGGTAATAGCTGCAGTAAGGTTCGTTATTTCTCCTTAACTGGAGGTAACAATTCAGCCAGATTCGTTGAGTTGGTATCGCTGACAAAGTCCAACGTTTAATAACACAAACCTAACTCTAGGCCCAGACATTAGTCAAGACGCAAACCTTGAGTCTAAGCAGCAGCAAAAATATTGTAATTTACCCGACTTCTGCAATATGGTCTAGATTAAAGTAACATTGAAAATCGACATTTTGGGATATATATATATTTATACCGGCCCCATATCCCATATCTTGACATTAAAATTACCTCCCAGAGATAGGTCAACAATGTCCAATGAGACTTGCTCCCCCTCTCACCCCTCCCCCCTCTCCCCCACATTTTTTATCAATACAGAACTACAAACCCATTCGTCATTGATTATCGATTTCCCAGCGCTGCAGTTCCACGGAGCTGTCTTTTAATAACGTTCCATCTTTCTCTATCAAATACCACCCTAATGCCGACAGTTATCAGCATCTATGTACACACGTATGTACCACACGTATAATTACGTTAGTGTGTTGGATGTACACATTAGTAGTCGCTGGTGTGTTCGTTATACACATCTAAATACAGCTAACCACGCGCGCGCACACACAAAATATATAGGCCTATATATATATATATATATCTATATATCTATATATATATATATATATATATATATATATATATATATATATCTATATATATCTATATATATATATTTATATATATATATATATATATATATATATATATATATATATATATATATATATATATATATATATCATCTACTGAAACCAGATTCATCCACACTTCAAAGAGTGACGTAAGAGAATCCACGTGAGGAAGAAAATCTGATTAGAAATATCGGCGGGGATTCGAATACCACACAGAAGTCGATTATTTTATTGATTGCTCGAGTAAATACTTGTAAGGCTAATGAATGTCTGACAGATCCCCCCCCCCCCCCTCCCTGTCTCTGTCTCTCTATGACGGACACTTTTTGTTTTTCAGTTAAACGGCGACATCATCAGTACTGGGACTACTGTGTCTCAGTGTCGTTCAAGCTAAACTAGTGTCTGGTTACTGTAACTAGCCAGTCAATAGTTAAAACTAGTGTTTGAATAGCTACAACTAGCATATGAATAGCTGCAACTAGCATGTGAATAGCTAGAATTAGCTTGTAAATAGGTAACCCTAGCTAGTAAATAGGTGTAACTGGTTTTATAATACCTTTAACAAATGTGTAAATAGCTTTGTGTACGGATAGCAGTTGTGTGTTTAGCGAGCCTGTGGAAATGCTCATTAATGTGTGCTTGCAACTTTATAACGTCTTCCATGGCCATTCAACGTGTGAGAGCAACACATATTTTATATGGAAATAAAATACCCTGGGGTATTGAATGTTATGTTAAGAAAAACGTTAGAGACAATTTCAACTACTTAAGGGGATATAACCATTACATAATTAAACAATGTTTTATAATATTGAGTTACTTCCCTGCAGTCTAGAGCGCTGAAATTATGTTAGTGGTGAGTGAACTAAAGACCCAGTTGTGGTTTGGTTTAGTTGGTTTATGAACTTTAGTCATATCAATGTGTTGTTATTCTGTATAAGACGGCTTATATTTCTCTGATTAGTGTGCTTGTTATACGATGTATTATGATATATGGAACAAATGTAGTGTATTACTTGTTCAAAAGATAGTGTGCATATTTTTCATGAAGTCGGAGTTGCATAAGGTTTTCACCAGAAGGGACTACATGTTAATTCTGCCTCAAAAATTGATAAAACTATGTTTCATGTGCATTAAATAATACTTAAATACAAAGCGTATTCACTTATCACAATGTACTGTCTGTACAAAGTAGGAAAGGTAAAACTGTTAATCTCAGCTCGACGTCATGTTTTCTAACAAAGAATTCTCTTGAAATAAAATGTCATAGTATGCAAACAACAAAATACAATTGCACTCACACCTCAACAATGACAAAATGATTCACATCCAGACTAAATTTTCATTAGAGAGAGAAAAAAACATACTTCCAATCACTCTCAAAATATTTTCATGCTTTTTTCCTTTTTTCGCTGCTTAGTTTTTATTCCAATCTGAGCTTTCTTTAAAAAAATTCTTGTGTGCCAATTCTGGATCTTTATAAGCACAGGAAAAACAAACTTATATGGCCTTGACTTAACTTCTACATTTAAAAGGTAAGTCATCCATTTTCTTTAGATCATGCAAAATAATTTCTTACTCAACTCACACACACCTCTAGCCTACGTTCTAGACTATTCTAGCCTTTTATTTTCTAACCTACAACTTTAGAACATGCAACATAATTTCTGACTTCATCAGCACACCTTTTTTTATCTTTTATCTTTATTTTCTGTGCAATCAGGTTTTCTTTTTTAACCTTTTCTTAGAGGTTTCTCATCAGGATAACATAATCCACGTGGACTATAGCTATATGTAGCAGGTAGAACAATTTATAACTCTTTCATTTCTGTCTACAGATGGGGGCAAATATGGTCCTTTTGGTAAAAAACGGAGGTAAACATTTTCAGCAATAGTTAGTAAACAATAACGTTAATTAATAAAAAATTTTTAAAGCAACCATTGAATTAAACTACTAATAAAGCAATACATATTTACTGTGTTGGGGTTTCGAGTTGTAAACTATAATATTTGGGATCGTGAAAGAAATTTCGGGATTTATTAATTAAAAAGAGTTTGAATAATCTTTTGATTAGTTATATATCCTTTTTATCAGTTCATTAAAAATGACATCGCATTTGTGTTAAAGTTACCTCCCCTAGTATAATACCAGCGGAGTTATCGTTGATTAAAGCCTTGACCGGCCGAGCGCCAAGGGAAATCAATATCTATGGGAAACCCGTCTTTCACTGTCCATGACTTCCCTCCCCTGCCCCTCTATGATTCTGCAGCGAAAGTCAAAGATTAGACCCCACAAAATGGCGCCATCTGTATTTTACAGCCCGTTTGGCTTTAGCTGTTCATTAATTATTAATCAACGAGATATTTTAACGCAAGCAAACCGCGTTTTTATTGATTTTATTTCATAACATAGCCTCGGGTCACACTCTAAAACCAGCTTTATCGTATTTAAAAATGTTAAACATTCGGGGCGATTATAATCTGAAAACCAAAATACTTTTAAAACTAAGATCAACAAGAGAAAAAACGATTACTCAAATAAATATTTCCAAATTATTTCTCTTGAAAAAATTATTACTTCTGTTAGTCAGTATATAAAGTAATGCTCATGTTCATGAGTTTAAATGTGTTGAATATACAAGCATTAATTAACATTTTTACACGCAGATGTTGCCTATGTCGTTGAGTCGGATGAATCATCAACTTTTTGTTTTTAGTAACATCACATTCCATGGTAACAAATGGACTGTAACTTTTGTTACTCAGATTGTCACGTTAACATCCTAACTGCAGATGTTAACATCTTTCGTGTACATGTTCACATATATGATGTATAGGTTGCGGACATCATTAATGTAGATGTTAAAATCATTTTTGTAGATGCTAATATCAATTATTTCTATGTTGTTAACCCTATTAAAGATGTTAACATCTTCAAAAAGATGATACCATCTACATTATTGATGTTAACATCTAGATTTGGGATGTTAGCAGCTACAGTAATGATGTTAACATTTAGATTAAAGATGAAAACATCTACCTTATAGTAGATGTTAACATCTTTAAAGTGCATGCTAACATCCTTTAATCTAAATGTTAAAATCCTTAACGCAAATGTTAACATTATTACTGTAGCTGTTAACATCCCAAATCTAGATGTTAAAATCACTAATGTAGATGTTACCACTTTTTGAAGATGTTAACATCTTTAGAGTAGATGTTAACATCCTTTAATCTGAAAATGTATACGACTTGGTGTTATCTCTGACCCTAATGTTACAATCAATATTTGACTGGGTGTTTTTGTTCCGTTATAAATGTATAGTTTTTCACTTAACGAAGCGATTTCCGTCAAAGTGCACGTATGTCATCGCTATTTACAGTGCATTTAGGTTAAATTATGTATTACACAGCCCACTCATGGTATGGAGTCATTTTATTGTTGGGAGTCAGTGGAACATTAGGAGTCATTACAATGTAATGAGTCATTTAAAATGTACGGAAAAATGAATTACATTATAATAATGCAGGTAGTCACGTCTATGATGGATGGTGTATTCAGGATGGGGTGGTTATGGTGGGGTGGTTATGGTGGGGTGGTTATTGTGGGGTGGTTACGGTGGGGTGGTTAGAGTGGAGTGGTTATGGTGGGGTGGTTACGGTGGGGTGGTTATGGTGGAGTTTTAGGAGTGTTTCAATGGTGGAGCTATTCACCGTTACGTTTTGTTTTCACCGCCACACCTGTTGCCTGCACCTGACAGGTAGGTGAGTCACCCTCCTGACATATGGTACAGACAGGTGAGTCACCACCTGACATATGGTACAGAATCTAAAAACTAAGACTAGACACTTTCATGGTGATTGTTTTATGTTCTTTAAAGGTAAATGTGTTGCCACATTATATCACACCAGCACACACATACATCAACCTTAACGGTATGTTAGCAAGTTCTCTTTATATATACACACATACATATACATATATATATATATATATATATATATATATATATATATATATATATATATATATATATATATATATATATATATATATATATACAGAGTTTCTTCCAGGCATCTCTTCACCCCCCCCCCCCCCCCCCCGAACGAAATGAACGAAATAAAATTTATATAATTTATATAGAAAATATATACTTTTAACAGTGTCCGCCCCCCCGAAGAAAGTTTACCGCCCCCCCCCGAAAATTTCAAGTGCCCCCCGGAGAAAAAAGTCTGGAAGAAACACTGTATATATATATATATATATATATATATATATATATATATATATATATATATATATATATATATATATATTTATTTATTTATTTATTTATATATGTATGTATATATATATATATATATATATATATATATATATATATATATATATATATATATATATATATATATATATATATATGTATATATATTAGAAGAAGTAGAGAGTGAGAGACTCTATACGCACACATAAATTACGATACATTACTCACTTAACTACAAATAATTGGATTGTGCTAATTAATTCTAACGAGTATGTACATATAGGTAATTAAAGTAATGTATGCACGTTGTAATAAAAGTAGAGAACAACTTGGTAGCACCTGTTACGTCACAAGCTGTCGCTGGATGGTTCAGGTATGTCTGTGTTCTTTTGGTTTAAAATTAACTTTCAGTGTGAGTCACCCACGTGCTGTATGTTTAGCTGTCAGTCGGTGTGATGGGGGGGGGGGGGGGTTACTGCGATGTGTGTAGGGGGGAGGGGTTACTGCGATGTGTGTGTGGGGAGGGGTTACTTTGATGTGTGTGTTGGGGGGATTACTGCGATCTGTGTGTGGGGGCACTGAGATGTGTGTGTGTGGGGGGGGGGGGGTACTGCAATGTGTGAGGTTAATACGATGTGTGTGTGGGTGGGAGGTTACTGCGATGTAATCCAACTTTTTATCGACTCTGGTTGTTAATATATTTTAATAAAGGGCAATAATAAACAAAGGGAGACAACTGAACATGTTATTGAACAATGCATGGACGAAACGAAGAGATGAATAACGACATTGGACTAAATCAAGACATATTTTATTGACTTGTAGGTTAATAGTTGCATGTTGTTTCATTTCGTCACACATCTACAGGAACTAGGTATTCAATAAACAGAGGTATCGGACCAATCAAACACAAGTAGGTCAAGACCAGTATAAAAATAGATTATAATTATAGTGTTATCAGGACGAGCAAGTCATCAATAAAAATTTCGATTGCAAACCATTTTTAAAAGCAAGCACAACTATTTCCTCTCCATTTATAATACGTATCCATAATACAATTTGGGAATACATTTTTTTTAAAAAATCGAGTAAAATGTGCCTCCACATAGATTCACTGATTGTATTCCACGAATTGAAATGCTTGTAGGTAAAAAAAAAAATGTGGTTTTAAATGTAATATTTATTTTGACTTGCACGTCTTTTTAAAATAACCAAGACAATCAAGGGGGACAACTGTACAAGGGCAGAATTGCACGTTTACTTGGCTGGTTATCGTTCTTGCATTCACCTTTCTCAAATGTTACACAAGATAAAACAATGTAACGAATGAATAAAATATAATCTCTGAAGTTAATGGTACATCTTTCACCGAATTGCAATACATGGCGAGTGTGTCGTCCGTCTATATTTAGCAAGCGACATTTTGTTAGGTGCTAAAAAAACAATAAAAACGGTTACATAATCTTTAATTAGTTAGTAAATTACTATGTACAAATTGGTTCATTAAAAACTGAGACATGATCATTGATTAATACTGATTTCATTTTAACACTTATTAATCAGGTAAATATATTTAATTATGAACAATGTTTTTTAAACATGTGTTTATTATGTCTAATAGTGTTGAGTTAAACACAAACCTATGCTTACAACACCTATGTGTTTGCCTGTTTAAAAACGGTTTTACTTTTTTAAAAACAAAAATCAGCATGTTTACTGTATAACTAGTATGCGTACGATATACTTTATATGCAGCGAACGCATGTCAAGCACCAATTCATGTTGGCCTAAGATGTGTGTTAGAGTTATTGGCCCTGAGCTACTACTACATGACAAGCAGTGGAACTACAACGAGTTCATGTTGATGTAGATGAGTTTGATTGGGGGTTCAGGTACTCAACTTCTAGAACTAGCAGACCTTAGGAGTGGCTGTAAGCTGTTGCAGAACTTCGTCCCATTGATGGGGTGTAAGATAAATAGACTGTCAACATTACAGTCAGTCAACATATCGGCAACATCAACCAATCATCATATCGGCAACATCAGCCAATCATCATATCGGCAACATCAGCCAATCATCATATCGGCAACATCAGCCAATCATCATATCGGCAACATCAGCCAATGAAATTATCGGCAACATCAGCCAATCAACATCCCACAATCTGATTACATCAACATTAATCAACATTACAATCAATCAAATGACTTAAGTCAACATTACAATCAATCAAGTGACTTAAGTCAACATTACAATCAATCAAGTGACTTAAGTCAACATTACAATCAATCAAGTGACTTAAGTCAACATTACAATCAATCAAGTGACTTAAGTCAACAACAGATGAGTTGAAGTGCCACATAATCAAGTGCATTAATGGGCTCTTAGATATATTTATATACACAGATATTTATAATTAAATAAAGTGCAAGTTCTATACACCTATAAAACAACATAGGTATATTGTGTCGGATATTACTAGACATGGGTCAAGCTAGTTAAACTACTGTCGCTACTACGGTACTGTTTCAGCTTAAGTCCGAGACTTGTGTAGGTAAAAGTGAGTAGTTGGTGGCAGGAGAGAATGAGTGTAGATCTAGAACATGGTGAGATCGTTGTACCCTAACTGGGGGGTCGGGAGTGATTGATCTAGTACATGTCTAATCACAGCCCCATCTTTGCATTATTGTAAAATGAAAGTTCTAGACCAAATCTAATGATTGTAAAATGATTGTAAAATGATTGCTCCGCTATTTAAAGCATAGAAAACCCTTGTAAATCTAATCTACTAGATAAATGGCCCGTTGAGGAAGGGTACAACGGGCGCTAGGCTGATAGTGCTGTCTCTTTTCTCTAAACTAAAACCAACCCACCCCCCACACACCACCCCCACCCCCACCCCACCCCCCACCCCCACACACCACCCCCCACCCCCCACCACACACCACCCCCACCCCAACCCCTCACCCCCACACACCACCCCCTCCACACACCGCCCCCCCACCCCCCACCCCCCCCAAAAAAACATGTCTACCGTCCCATTCAACGAAATATAATTATATACTTTTTCCAGTGTCCGCCCCCTCCCAGAATATTCTACCCCCGCCCCCGAAAATTTCAAGTACCCCCCACCCCTCTCCGGGGAGGAAAAAGTCTGAAAGAAACACTGAAACCAACCCACCCCCCCACACACCACCCCCCACCCCTACACACCACCCCCCCCACCCCTCCACCCCCCCCCCCCCAACCCCCCCAAAAAAAAACATGTCTACCTTCCCATTGCAAGAAAACCACTTTTTAGATTAGACACATTAATTAGGCTGTAATTTTATTATAGAGTATCGATGAGGAAATTTCTTTTGAGTTGGGGAGGGGGGGGGGGCTCAGACGTTCTTACGCGGGGGGTGGGGCTTCGCCCCTACCCGAAGAATTGTATGCAAGAAACTCTTCACGCAAACCATTTAGATTAGACAACATTTCCTTTTTTTCAATGTTTACGCGATAATCAATGACGTCATATTACTGTGTGCACTCTCTGGTTTGAGATTATGTTCTACTCTACGCTAAATGTGTCGACGTCATATTTCGTTTTTCGAATTACTGTGCATGTTTTTATTTTGCTTGTGTTTTCTCTAGAGCGTTCTTGTCAGACAGAGCGTTCTTGACAGACAGCGAAACTATTATTATAGAGATTAGCCGGTTTAATTAGTGCGCTAGGTAATTTAGTAGTGAAATCAACATAATAACTATGTACATATTATAAAGTAGACATACGCAGCTGACATAAATTAAACACATACATACATATGTAAGAGTGAAAACAAAAATTACATACGCATCATGTACCATAGAATGTAAACACAAACCTAGGGTTATTGTCAAAACTTTTTTTTATAAGAGTTTCTATAACAGGTTCTATAACAGGTTCCCGGTACAAGTGGGTTCCCTGCAAGTTACGGTTCCCTATGTAACAATGTCAACACTAGATTGGGTAATAGGTTCCATTGAAAACACGTATGGTATGTTCCCGGTGTGAGTTCCCTATGTAACAAGTTCCCTGTACACGACAAGTTCCGTGTATGACAAGTTCCCTGTATGACAAGTTCCTAGTGTTCACTGTATGATAAGTTCCCTGTAAAGTTCCCTGTATGACAAGTTCCCTGTGTTCCCTGTATGACAAGTTCCCTATCTGACATGTTCCCTCTGTACAAACGACCTCAGCATTTGTCCACCACGCAATAAAAAACAAAACAATAACAACAATCAGACTGACATTTCAGAACGAGGCCAAGAAACAAAACTTTATTAACTCGGGTCGATAAAAAACCAGCACGTTCAATCCCACGAAAAAAAAAATGGTTGTTGTTTTTCGTTTAATTTCCGATTAGTGTCCCACTCTGCTAGATTAGTTTGTTCAGACTTTGTCAGTATGCTACTGTTTGCTTCTGTATTTCCAGTGGGGTAATTCGCTACTAGCATAACTCAGGTTCTAGAAACAGTGGTGTATCTAGGTTTACACGGAAAAGATGAGTGAATTCAAGGGTGTGACCTACTGATCTACTTTACCTACTCTACTTAAGTTTCAAACTCGCTTAAAAAATTGATTTCATTAATTAAAAAAGCAGAACTTTTTAAAGATGTAATGTCATCCAGATGCCAATCAATGTGAAGAGACTCTCATCGATACATTCAAATCAATTTTAACCAAAGATTGTTGTTTAAAACTAGCTGACACCTAACACGCTCTATATAATTTTCTGCATTTGTCCTAGCTAGCCTATGGGAATATGCACTACATTGACACTTTTAAATAGCGCCTTATGTTTTTTTTGTAAAAATCAATCACTCCTAACGCGTTCTAATGCTTTGATAAAAATCAATATTTACTCAACATTGGCAATACCGAAGAAAAAGCGCAATGACCGAGAAAAATGAAAGTAGCAGTAAATGTTATGTTAGCTGATGATAGTAGCAGTATGCATTATGTTAGCTGGATGGTAAGATGGGAGGTAAGAGAGATGGTTTGGTTCAAATCTAGGGAGGAAATAATGGTGTTGCATACGTTCAAACAGTACCGGTATGAATAAGATACAACGTCAACACTCCTGAAAGTGCCAGAAGTCACACTTTTCTTGTAGCTCAATGCTGAGTATTATTGGTAGGTATGTTAAACAGTCTAGCAGGTAAACAGTCCAGTCAATGTATGCTAGACACAAACAGTCCAGTCAATGCTTGCTTAACACAGGCGAACAGTCCAGTCAAAGTATGCTAGACACATGAAACAGTCCAGTTAACGCATGCTTGAAAAATAATTGACAATTTATTATGGTAATTTAAACAACCTAGAAAAAAATGTCTGTATAAAATGACACGTGAAAAAAGTGTGACAGTTCGTCGAACTTGTGACAAACACCATTACATGAAGGGTGTGGCAATACATTTGGTTTATAAATAGTCCACAGAAAAAAAGTTCCTAGTTCTTGTAGCTAGTGGCGCTGTTATCATCTGGCTAATGTCATATTGCACTTGTAGAGTTCTGGAACTTGTGTCTGGCAGCACACGCGACTGTCAGGTGACTCGATCCTTGTAGGTGTGTGCAGGTGTGGTGGTTCCTGTGTGAGTGACTAGAGAGATGCGACTGTAGTGTGGTAGAGAGATGCGACTGTAGTGTGGTAGAGAGATGCTACTGTAGTGTGGAGCTTTAGATTCTTACGACTCGGATCTCTAGAGAACATACACAAGAGAGTCCATAGGAGTCCATGATAAATATAGAATGATAGTCTATAATGTGATGATAAACAGTTTTAGATCAACGCTTCAGTTTGTGATGCTGATAGGTCTTCGGTTGATCCGTTGGTGTGGTGGGCACTATCTGGGGAGTTGATGATGATCGTTGGTTTGCAAGGGGAGGGGGAGGTGACGTCATCGTCGAACGACAGGGAGGAAGGCACTTCGGAGAAGGGAGGGGGCTGGGGGAGGTTGTCGTCCGAGTTACAATGGACGTCATTGTTTACTGGGTTGCTAGGGGTGGGGTAGGAGTCGAAGCTCGAGTCATTGTTGGGGGTGGGGGTGTTGACGGGGGAAGACAGGCTGTCCTCGGGGCTGATGAGGTCCTCCACGTTGATGGCACCGTTGGAAGGCAGGCTGGCACTGTCTGGAGCCTCGGGCACGCCAAAGTCGACAGGTGAGGTCGCGAGGTCGGCTAGGTTGGCGACGTCTTGGCGAAACACAGCCCCAGGGTCGTAGCTGGACAGTGACTCGGACACGCTGCCCTGGGCAGATGTGTCCGTGATGTCTGACACTGGGCTGCCCCGTTCCACTTGGCTGGAGTCGGTGGTGGTCATTTCCTCCTCCTCGTTCTCCTGGCTGGAGGGCGAGCTGATGCCAAGGTCGTTGCTGAGGGCGGACTGGCTGTTGAGGACAGATCCCGTGCCGTTCTCTGTGACGATTTTAATGGCGTCCTGAACGGCCTTGGCCGTGACCTCCATGGCGACCCGCTGGATGGACTCGTCGTCGTCCTCGGCGTTGTTGTTGGCGATGTTGTTGTTGTTGTTGTTCTCGTGCACGCTGTTGTCTACAGGGAAGGTCAAGGTTGGCGGGGTCAGAAGCTCGTCCTTGTCGACAAGGTCACCCTGTGAAATGCTGCTACTGGAGCTGTCGGTGCAGGGGGAGATATCTGACTCCTGGGGGGGTGGGGGAGAGAACTCCTGAGGGGAGGTGTCAGATTCTTGGGCTGGGGGAGAGAGCTCCTGGGGGGAGGACAGAGATGAGGAGGACTGCTCAGACCTCTGGGGTGAGGCAAACATCACTCCCCTCTTCTTGGGTGCCAGAGTTTCTTCCCCTCGCTCCACGCTGACCTCTGAGGAACTCGACGCCTCGCTCGGTTCCTCCTGGAGGCCCATAGACTCAGAGACCAAGCTCGTGGCCTTCTCGATGATCGACTCCACAAAATCCCTGGCGGTGGCCTCCTGGGCAGCGTCCAGATCTAAAGACGCACTCAGGCTTTCTTTCTGCTCGTCGTCTGCTGATTCCAGACTGGCGTCTGCTGCTGGACTGCTGAGGCTTTCAGGCACCTCTTCCTGGGCTAGAGCTGCTTCCTGTGCCTCAAAGCTATCTTGGCTCTCCACACTAACACTTTTACTTGCTTCAATGACAGCCTTGGATTCGTCGATAGAGTTTCTGTGAGCCTCGAGAAGTGATTTGGCTTTGTCCAAGAAGTTTTGCTCAGCCTCTGGTTTTGGTTGGTCCTCTACCTTGGTCGCTGGGGCTTCAGACAATTCTTCTGCTGCCTTCACTACTTCATCTTGGGCAAGTTCAGCGCCTGCTACCAAAACTTCAGAAGCAAGTGTCTCCAGCCCAGCTGCTACGGGCTCTGTGGGTTCTGGTGCCAGCTGGATGTTGTCAGTGGCAAGACTTCCGGCATCAGCGACGACCTGGGTTGTGTCATCGGTCACCTGCTCGATGTCGTCAGCAGTGGAGGCGGTGGCATCGACGGCAGCAACAACCGCTTGTGACGCTTCATCTTTCAACACCTGGACGCCGGATGACGCTTCACTCACGGCGGCGTCAACAGCTTCAACAGTGGACTCAACACGTTGATCAGCATCTTCGACAGCTTGTGACGTCACTTCCTGTCCGGCCGCAACTTGATCTTGTGCCCATCCACCAACACTAGACGCTGCTTCAGCGAGTTTGTTCCCAACAGCTTCAGCAGCGGTTGTTGTTGCCTGTTCTACAGTTTCAGCAGCGGATGTTGTTGACTGTTGGACAGATTCCACGGCAGCCTGTTTGGCATCTTGAGCAGCCAGAGTGGCAGAAGCCTTGGCCTCATCAAATTGTTCCAGGATCTGCTCTGCCAGACCTTTCTCCGCCTTGCTGCTCTCTGAAGACGCGAAGTCTAGACTATCCGTCATCGACTGACTGAAATCTTCTTCCAGACTTGTGACGTCGTTCTTGGCAGACTCGAGGTTAGCAGCAGCAGACGTACCCAGGGTCTCAGCTTCAGCTTTCACTTCCTCAACTTGTGACACCGAGCTAACTACAGCAGCTTGGGTAGTGGCTGCAGCACTTTCTACACTGTCACCAGCAGACTTTGTCGTCTCGGCTACAGAGGTTTCAACGTCCTGTTTAGCAGTTTCAGCACTGCTAACAGCTCCACTGACGGCAGACGACAACCCGGAAGTAGCCGAGGCAGCGACGGATTCCAGTTTTTGCTTCCCTTGTTCAACAACTTCCTCCACCTTAGCCTCGACCTTCTCCACGGCTTCGTTAGCTTTCTGCTGCGCTCCATCAACAGCTTTAGCCGCAGTCTCTTCAACTGCCACTTTCACGCTAGACACCGCTTCTTCCGCCACGTTTTTAGAACTGGTCATCGTGTCAGTGATGACAGTCTGGGCGTTGTTTGACACGTCAGCAGCAGCAGTACTGGCACTGGCCGTGACGTCAGCTACACCCTTCTCGGCGCTGTCCTTCCCGCCCTGAACGACCTTGGTGAAGGCGCTCTGGCTGTGGGACACCAGCTGGCTGGTTTCTTGCTCGGCTGACTTAGACACATCAGCCGCGACAGTTTCACCCGACTTCACAACGCCATCCAGCAATCCACCAACTCCACCCACTCCACCGGTGACCGACACTTGAACCCCGTCAGGTCCCACTTCCGCTTCCCCCTTGGGCAGCAGCGCCTCGTCCTCCCCGTCCCGGGGTTTGTCCGGAAGTTGTGCATCTTCCTTCTTCTCCGATCTCTCCGCCCCTGACGAGCATAGATTCCCCATGTCTGGCGCCCGGTGCCGTTCTTCCTCTACACTCCAAGACTAGTAATCGATACTTTCTTCACAGTGTTCCTCTACACTCCAAGACTAGTAATCGATACTGTCCTCACAGCGATTCTACACTCGTCGATATCGCATAGACACGATATGATTACACTTCAGCCCTGCTTCAATCTGTAGGGGGTTGACTTAGATTTTCTTTCTAGGATCGAGCTAGAAAATTCC
This sequence comes from Physella acuta, assembly GCF_028476545.2. Classification (NCBI taxonomy): domain Eukaryota; kingdom Metazoa; phylum Mollusca; class Gastropoda; family Physidae; genus Physella; species Physella acuta. Next base: position 85,190 of record NW_026733632.1, read on the forward strand.
AAATTAAAAGTCTGAAATAATTTTTGCTGGAACTTTTAGAATGCAAGTCCTGTGGCCAGATAAATTCTGCGAATAAAAAGTTCCACAGAGATAAGAGAATAGCACAGAACGCATGCCAAATTTTAAGAGCTAAAATAATATAGCTAACATATACACGGAGCTTAAACTCATACCATACATACGGGCAACGTTAAACTCCAAACATTCGTGTGGCTGTCTTTTTTATACTTTCAACACATGACGTAATCACGACACACAAGTCAAACTACGACTGGCAGCACACTGCGAATCAAGCACCTAGCACCTGCAACAAGGCATGCCATTGTGACATGACAGTGACATGCCACAAGCCATGTCCCAGACACAGACATACTCCTGTCAGCACACCTGTCAGCACACCTGTCCTCTCACACCCCTGCACCTAGCACCAAGACCGCAGCCAGACAATACAAAGTCTGGCACCGCGCAGATCGTAGTTTACATATCGATTCATCGATCACTGCCGAGGCCGTTATAATTGCTTGTTTATGGTTTAAAAATAAGGTTAGCATTCATTAAATTAGAGGATCGATACAACATTGACGTGTAAAGTTGGCGCGCAGAACAAAGGAACACGGGAGTATCACGTGATTTACAGGTCACGTGGGTGACCCATGACTTTCGGGTGTCACTTTCGTCTGATATATTGTTGTCCATGTGATATAACATGGTTATGTCTATATGAGGTGTGTGCTACATGGTTATATCTATATGATGAATGTGGTACATTTATGTCTATGTTAGACGTGCAGTAAAGATTATGTTGTGTATACATGTACGGAGTAATATACAATACCCATAGCATTTGAATGTGTGTTGTGTAGATGTGTAGGTGTGCTAATTTTTGTGAATAAGTGTGTCAAAGTGTATCAGCGTGCTGCAATGATGAGTCTGTAAACAAATTGTGTCTAAATGTGTATTTCTTTGTGCTTTTATTTATTTGTTTGTATGTTTGTGTTTTTCTTTTAGCTTGTATTTGTACATGTTTATATGCGCTTCATGTTTTATGTATAATAGACATACAATATGCAAGTTCAGGTGTGAACCTCAGACACCTTTCAACTTAACAAGTTTTTAAAAAATTCTCCCATGGGTTAAAGACACAATTGTGTTAGGTGTAAATATTTCACCTGTGGTGCTGTCAATCAATACCTCACTACCACAACATACACTGTTGACAGAGGTTGTGTTAGGTGTAAATATTTCACCTGTGGTGCTGTCAATCAATACGTCACTACCACAACATACACTGTTGACAGAGGTTGTGTCAGGTGTAAATATTTCACCTGTGGTGCTGTCAATCAATACGTCACTACCACAACATACACTGTTGACAGAGGTTGTGTCAGGTGTAAATATTTCACCTGTGGTGCTGTCAATCAATACGTCACTACCACAACATACACTGTTGACAGAGGTTGTGTCAGGTGTAAATATTTCACCTGTGGTGCTGTCAATCAATACGTCACTACCACAACATACACTGTTGACAGAGGTTGTGTCAGGTGTAAATATTTCACCTGTGGTGCTGTCAATCAATACGTCACTACCACAACATACACTGTTGACAGAGGTTGTGTCAGGTGTAAATATTTCACCTGTGGTGCTGTCAATCAATACCTCACTACCACAACATACACTGTTGACAGAGGTTGTGTCAGGTGTAAATATTTCACCTGTGGTGCTGTCAATCAATACCTCACTACCACAACATACACTGTTGACAGAGGTTGTGTTAGGTGTAAATATTTCACCTGTGGTGCTGTCAATCAATACCTCACTACCACAACATACACTGTTGACAGAGGTTGTGTTAGGTGTAAATATTTCACCTGTGGTGCTGTCAATCAATACCTCACTACCACAACATACACTGTTGACAGAGGTTGTGTTAGGTGTAAATATTTCACCTGTGGTGCTGTCAATCAATACGTCACTACCACAACATACACTGTTGACAGAGGTTGTATTGATGTTTCTATGCTTGCTATACCCTGGCGCACACATCGTTTGAACTTGAGTGATTTACTTGAGGGATTTACTTGAGTGATTTACTTGAGCGATTTACTTGAGTGATTGACAGTTTTAACACGGAACGTTAACGTGTTGCCTGCACAAATCACGTGATCACCGTAAATTAACTCATACGAGAGATGTGTTGTTTTCGCATGATTTTTAAAAAATATTTTAAGATCAGTACGGTGACCTGTTTGATTTTACTGCTGCTATGATGTGTTTTTTAAAATAGCATTAAAAAAAAGTTTCTGAACTGACAGCTAATAATTAGGTCAGGTTCAAGTGAGTTCGTGTTCAGTGTGTGTTACAACTACACATCATACGTGCTGCTCATTCCCACTCGAGTTGAGTGAGTTTTCATTACACGTGTTTGGGTGTCAATTCGATGAGCAGTAAGAGGGGGAAGGGGGGGGGGGGTAGAAAATAAATGTTCTTGCAGTCATACAGTTTGCAGATATTGTCAAAGTTTGCCGTCACCCAAAGCTTACCCGCGCTGACAAAATTTGCCGATAGTGAGAACTATTTTTAAAGTGTGACTAAAACAATAAAGGGAAGACAATCCATACAAAAAGAAAATAAAATACTTCGCGTTGCAAGAACGAACATAATTTTGTCGTCACTCACGATTAAAACGAATTTTCAGTGAAATATTTCTGTCAAATCTTTGACAACTCTCACATAAACTACATCAGCAAAACGTATCCACACAAACTACAGCATCAAAATGTACACACCCTACACCAGCAAAATGTATTCACACAAACTACATCAGCAAAACGTATTCAGACAAACTACACAAAACGTATTCACACAACCTACACCAGCAAAACGTATTCACACAACCTACACCAGCAAAACGTATTCACACAAACTACACCAGCAAAACGTACTCACACAAACTACACCAGTAAAACGTATTCACATTACACGTCCAACTCCCCTAGCTAATAACTTGCTCATACCTTATTCATAGGTGCATTATCACGGCCGTAGAATGCACGAGAACTCACACAGAGGTGATTCTATATGAACACACCCAACTGACCTCAGTGAAGTCGTTACACACACTCCAGTATCAAGATAAGGTGGTAGAATAACACACGGCAACCATGAATGGCCGTGCACCAACACAACACTTGACGTGAGTACTCACACTTAATGGCCGTGTTTTCCCCACTCACATCCAGCACGCGCGCTGTTGCTACTTCAACGTGTGGGTGACAGCTTCCCCTTAAGCCGTACACTCCACATGTGGCGGTGTGATAGCCACATGTGGCGGTGTGATAGCCACATGTGGCGGTGTGATAGCCACATGTGGCGACGGGTTAGCCACACGGCACAATGTGACAACGGGGCCGGTATTAAAACAAAGCTATCACACACGGCACCAGATGTAGGACCAGATGTATCATCTTCAGGGCAATGGTAGCGTTTATATACTGGCTACAGGGCATAGGCATCGCTTGGTTAAAGGGCATAGGCATCGATTAGTTAAAGGGCATATGCACAGCTTAGTTAAAGGGCATAGGCACAGCTTAGTTAGAGGGCATAGGCATCGATAAGTTAAAGGGCATATGCATCGATAAGTTAAAGGGCATAGGCATCGATAAGTTAAAGGGCATAGGCACAGCTTAGTTAGATGGCATAGGCACAGCTTAGTTAGAGGGCATAGGCACAGCTTAGTTAAAGAGCATAGACATCGGTGAGATAAAGGGCATAGACATCGGACAATTTTTGTGCTCATTTACATCTGTATATGGTATGCGGGCCAACAAGGGCATATGAGGAAAAGGCGGAGTGGTAGGGCATATGGGAAAATAGGGACAATCTATGATTGAAACAGGGGAAAATCTATGATTGAAACAGGGGAAAAATCTCAGAACAAGTGAGACACATTTTAATGCAGGAAAAGAAAAGGTTTCAATAAGCAAGACGGGGAAAATCCTCAATTTAAAAAGCCATTTACTTAGCCGTGTGCAACAAATCCACCACACATTCCCACAGTGTGTGAGTGAGCCACATATTCCCACAGTGTAAGAGTGAGCCACACATTCCCACACATCTCCACACATTCCCACAGTGTGTGAGTAAGCCACACATTCCCAGTGTGTGAGTGAGCCACACTTCCCACAGTGTGTGAGTGAGCCACATTTCCTACAATGTGTGGGTGACCCACACATCCCCAGTGTGTGAGTGAGCCACACTTCCCCACAGTGTGGGTGACCAACACATCCCCACAGTGTGTGAGTGAGCCACACTTCCCCACAGTGTGGGTGAGCCACACATTCCCACAGTGTGTGAGTAAGCCACACATTCCCACAGTGTGTGAGTAAGCCACACATTCCCACAGTGTGTGAGTAAGCCACACATTCCCACAGTGTGTGAGTGAGCCACACATTCCCACAGTGTGTGAGTAAGCCACACATTCCCACAGTGTGTGGATGAGCCACACATTCCCACAGTGTGTGGGTGAGCCACACATTCCCACAGTGTGTGAGTGAGCCACATTTCCTACAATGTGTGGGTGACCAACACATCCCCACAGTGTGTGAGTGAGCCACACTTCCCCACAGTGTGGGTGAGCCACACATTCCCACAGTGTGTGAGTGAGCCACACATCCCCACAGTGTGTGGGTGAGCCACATATCCCCACAGTGTGTGGGTGAGCCACACTTCCCACAGTGTGTGAGTGAGCCACACATCTCCACAGTGTGTGAGTGAGCCACACTTCCCCAGTGTGTGAGTGAGCCACACTTCCCCAGTGTGTGGATGAGCCACACTTCCCCAGTGTGTGAGTGAGCCCCACTTCCCCAGTGTGTCAGTGAGCCACACATTCCCACAGTGTGTGGATGAGCCACACTTCCCACAGTGTGTGGATGAGCCACACTTCCCACAGTGTGTGAGTGAGCCACACATTCCCACAGTGTGTGAGTGAGCCCCACTTCCCCAGTGTGTCAGTGAGCCACACATTCCCACAGTGTGTGGATGAGCCACACTTCCCACAGTGTGTGGATGAGCCACACTTCCCACAGTGTGTGAGTGAGCCACACTTCCCCACAGCGTGTGAGTGAGCCACACTTCCCACAGTGTGTGAGTGAGCCACACATTCCCACAGTGTGTGAGTGAGCCACACTTCCCCAGTGTGTGGGTGAGCCACATATCTCCACAGTGTGTGAGTGAGCCACACTTCCCACAATGTGTGAGTGAGCCACACTTCCCACAGTGTGTGAGTGAACCACACATTCCCAGTGTGTGAGTGAACCACATATCTCCACAATGTTTGAGCAACAAAATCAATTTTCGTCAGCCTAAAATACTCGACCCCCCCCCCCCGCGTATACACGTGAATATAGTAATTAACTGCCGCCATGACGCACACAGCTATCGGCAGGAGAATTCATTAAATGCGAATTTACTGGGAGGAGAAAACTGCGCTTTGTAGTAAAACATCAACGCTATCAGCGATACGCCAGTGTATTTTAATCAAATACTTACTTGCTGTCATTATCGCTTGCACTGTCTCTATCTGACCATTTTTTTTTAAATTTTTTTTTTACTTTTTAAATTTACTTTTTTAAAATGTTTATTTTTGGTCTATAACAATTGTTTCACCCTCTCTATCTCTCTTCCAAACACACACACACACACATACACACACACACAAACATACATATTTACATACATATGATAGAGCCAGGGGAACATCTCAGGGCAATGGAGACAAATTTTATGAGCAGGAAAAGAAAAAAAATATGTCCAACAAGCAAGACAAGGGAAAATCCTCCATTTAAATCTCTTGCTTTCTCCTGCCTAGCGTCACCAATTTGATTTCTCCCGACACCGTGAAAACGCCGATGAACAATTACGGAAATAGCACGGCATTATTTTTGTCTAGAAGCAGGGCAACAGTTCCGGTGTGAGCCGCTTTAAAGGGAAGGGGGGTGTCTATTGACTGTTGGGTCAGGTGGGTCTAGAGGTCGGGTGGGTCTAGGGGTCAGGTGGCTCTAGGGGTCAGGTGGGTCTAGGGGTCGGGTGGGTCTAGGGGTCGGGTGGGTCTAGCGCCACAGGAGGACCTAAATAGAGGTGGTTACAATATAAGGCAGAGCTAGACAAACAAAACACAACGTATTAAATGATAACTAACATCAATAAACTAGATGTTTGTTACGGACCTTGATTGTTACAACTTTTCAGTGTTGTAGTTATAACATCACATACAACAATATATATATATAACTGTGGCTTTCACGTGCGTATATGTTGTAGTTACCACATCAAATACAACACTGATTAAAACACAAATCAAATAACTCTAAAGCAAACACGTTTACCAATACTTGCATCAGATATACGACGGGTATCCCCGTTTGTTTTGTTTATTTACAAAACTTGAAACACCACAGAAGGTAATCACAATGGCTTGCATTGGTCTTTTGTTTACATTGTGAACTGTACACGGCTTGGCGTAATGGGGATAATGAGTAGGGCAATCAATACAATAGGCAGTGGAGAAACAGCGATAAACAGAGGTGAATACAGTGACAGTGGTATTAGAAACAGAGACAGTTGTGGTACAATCAGAGACAGCAGTATTAGAAACAGTGACAGTGGTAGCAACAGCATCAGTTGTGGTACAATCAGAGACAGTTGTGGTACAATCAGACACACTTGTGGTACAATCAGACACAGTTGTGGTACAATCAGACACAGTTGTGGTACAATCAGACACAGTTGTGGTACAATCAGACACAGTTGTGGTACAATCAGACACAGTTGTGGTACAATCAGACACAGTTGTGGTACAATCAGACACAGTTGTGGTACAATCAGACACAGTTGTGGTACAATCAGAGACAGTTGTGGTACAATCAGAGACAGTTGTGGTACAATCAGACACAGTTGTGGTACAATCAGAGACAGTTGTGGTACAATCAGACACAGTTGTGTTACAATCAGACACAGTTGTGGTACAATCAGAGACAGCAGTTTTAGAAACAGCCACGTGACATAGATGTAAGTAACAAAATCGCCAGGAATATGCACGAGCCACTAGATGAGCTGTATTTAGAGACACGCATGTGCATTGGGTGAGCACAAGTAGGTCATGACCTGACGCGTCACAATAACACATACCAGCCAGTAGGTCTCAAGTTTGTTAAGTCTCACTCATGTAATCAAGTCACTACGGGTGGGGAGGGGGGGTCTATTTCTATTTTAAACCCATAGCAAGATTTCTGCTATTGTTTATTGCGACGTAGCAGTGAGACTGACTAGTCATACAACAAAGATCCCTGTTGCTAGCCATAAAACAATGACCCCTATTGCTAGCCATAAAACAATGACCCCTATTGCTAGCCATAAAACAATGACCCCTATTGCTAGCCATAAAACAAAGACCCCTACAGCTAGCCACAAAACAAGGACCCCTATTGCTAGCCATAAAACAAAGACCCATATTGCTAGCCATAAAATAATGACGTTATAGCTAGTCAAATATAACACCGAGTCCCATAAACCGCTGGAAAAAACAAAAACGCGACCCAAACATTGCCAACCCAGATTAGGGCACAAGGGGAAGTCACTTGCATGTAAGGGAAATCACTCCTTCCACGAAACTGCAGGGGCCATAAGCAGGGTTAAAGGCTTCCATTTCTTCGACCACCTATTGATCGATTGGCGTGTTATTGGGGTCGTCTATTCTTCGAGCTATCAATACCAATAACACTGCGGAATAATTGCATTAAGCGATGCATAAAGTGCAGTAGAAATTAATCGTTTAATGAAGTCTATAAATCAATAAACGCAATTTTAAATCAATTATAATTCTTTTTTATATTCACCGAATATGCTAGTTAAACTAAATTCTCAATGAATAGTTCGCCAATAAATTACCTTTAAAAAAGCTCTAATTTCAACTTAATTTTTTTAATAGCTTAGATTAACAAGGTTTTAGCAGGTTATAAAGTTGGAATTATTTTTTCATTAGATGAAGCCGTATCTGTGTTCTATATCGCTTCCTGTCTGGAGTCTTTGATGCTTTTGGGTCGTATGGCTTCATTTCCTGGTTGGCGTGTGTTTGTATTCTGGTTGCTACGGCAACCAAGGATGCTGGTTAAGTGTGCATGGTTGTAATTATTGGCTGGTTGCAACACAACTGCGGTATAGGCTAAGTGGATGATCGTTACTGGCTAAATTGGTTATTTGGCTAATGCGGCTAACATTAATGACTAAACTGATCATCAACATCACCAACACCATCGACACCACCAACACCATCAAGACCATCAACACTACCAACACCACCAACACGATCAACACCACCAACACCACCAACACTACCAACCCTACCAACACCACCAACACCATCAACACCACCAACACCATCAACACCACCAACACTACCAACACCACCAACACCATCAACACCACCAACACGATCAACACCACCAACACCACCAACACTACCAACACCACCAACACTACCAACAACATCAACACCACCAACACCATCAACACCACCAACACTATCAACACAATCAACACCACCAACACCATCAACACAACAGAATGACAAGAGGAGATGAACACAGCACATTAGTCGTGGATGTGTCGCTACACACGACAACAAAAGATCATGAATGGATGTGTCGCTACACACGCCAACAAAAGATTATGAATGGATGTGTCGCTACACACGACAACAAAAGATCATGAATGGATGTGTCGCTACACACGCCAACAAAAGATTATGAATGGATGTGTCGCTACACACGACAACAAAAGATTATGAACGGATGTGTCGCTACACACGACAACAAAAGATTATGAATGGATGTGTCGCTACACACGACAACAAAAGATTATGAATGGATGTGTCGCTACACATGACAACAAAAGATTATGAATGGATGTGTCGCTACACACGACAACAAAAGATTATGAATGGATGTGTCGCTACACATGACAACAAAAGATTATGAATGGATGTGTCGCTACACATGACAACAAAAGATTATGAATGGATGTGTCGCTACACATGACAACAAAAGATTATGAATGGATGTTTCGCTACACATGACAACAAAAGATTATGAATGGATGTGTCGCTACACATGACAACAAAAGATTATGAATGGATGTGTCGCTACACACGACAACAAAAGATAAACAAAGCATTGTGTTTTAAATTAAGGATAACGTTTTAACAATAGAAAGAACGGAAAGGATATTAAAATAAGAGGGACAGATTTTAAAAGCCAGTTTTCATGAGGTGACAATGACGTCATTTCCTTTGGGGGGGGGGGGGGGGGTGTCCACAAAGTGGGGTCAGCTCCCGTCTTGATGAGGCAGAGACCAATTGGACCAATTAGACGGCCGCAGGCTACATATGCTCGTGCTTTCATGGAGGTTCGCGCCGACATAACCCCCATGGGGGTCTCAGCTCCGGAAGTCGAAATGTGTTAGATTCGATTGGAGGGCAGGGACGGGGGAGGGGGTGGGGGGGGGGGGGGGGTATTGAGATTTATGGTGGATAACTCTAGGACAAAAGAAAGATAATCACAATGCATAAGGGGGGTAATTTTGTCAGAAGATGGACGATGGCTTCAGAAAGAAGGAGAAGTGATTTAAAGTGTAGTGTAAAGGAACCTACAACAAGACATATATACGAAGACACATATACTAAGACACATATACCAAGACTCATATACCAAGACATATATAACAAGACATATTCAAAGACACATATAACAAGACATATATACCAAGACACATAGGTCTATACCAAAACACATAACAAGAAATATATACCAAAACACATATAACAAGACATATACCAAGGCACATATAATAAGACAAACACGCACAAGACGTCAACTTAGTATGCAGCACACTATTCTAAAACTCATCTTGATGTAACTGGTATTGTATAAAGATTGTCAAGTTACAGATGTGTATAAAGATTGTCAAGTTACAGAGGTATATAAAGATTGTCAAGTTACAGATGTATATAAAGATTGTCAAGTTACAGATGTGTATAAAGACTGTCAAGTTACAGATGTGTATAAAGACTGTCAAGTTACATATGTGTATAAAGACTGTCAAGTTACAGATGTGTATAAAGACTGTCAAGTTACAGATGTGTATAAAGACTGTCAAGTTACAGATGTGTATAAAGACTGTCAAGTTACAGATGTGTATAAAGATTGTCAAGTTACAGATGTGTATAAAGATTGTCAAGTTACAGATGTGTATAAAGACTGTCAAGTTACAGATGTGTATAAAGACTGTCAAGTTACAGATGTGTATAAAGACTGTCAAGTTACAGATGTGTATAAAGATTGTCAAGTTACAGATGTGTATAAAGACTGTCAAGTTACAGATGTGTATAAAGACTGTCAAGTTACAGATGTGTATAAAGACTGTCAAGTTACAGATGTGTATAAAGATTGTCAAGTTACAGATGTGTATAAAGATTGTCAAGTTACAGATAAAACTGAAATGACATCTCATGTGTTTATTTTTATTTTATTTTAAAAGACGCTGGTGTAGTCTCGCACGTGGGTGGGGAACAGGGGCGGCGGTGGTGGGAACACTACGGGTGGACGTGCACTGTGCAACATGACTTACACCATATCTGCCAAGTAATCTAAAGCATCACCAAGCAATCAAACAAGCTCATGCAAATCTACACAGAATGGCTTATTGAAGGTGGGGTCATTTAATCTCAACTTGTCTTCATCGGAAATACATACAAACTTATTAATTCTACATCTTCATAACAATACTTGCAGATGTGATGTTTTACGTACATCAGTTAAGTAATAAAGTAAATTACACCTTCTTGATATATATATATATATATATATATATATATATATATATATATATATATATATATATATATATATATATATATAGTGGTTTTACGAGGCAACAATGACCATTTGACATTTGGTCTAGAGATGAATAAAACCAAGCCATATACCAGCCGCCATTATTTTCCTATCCCAGAAATGACGCACTGCAGTTATTTCCCTTTCCAATCGCAGCAAGCACGGCCAAAAAAACGCATTATAGAAGAAAATCAACTTTCAAATCCCAGCTAAACTTGATCGTTTCGTGGTGCAAGCCAGATTTTTTTCCTCAAAAGAGAAGATTACTGAGCTCGATTGCCGGATAAACACTGGAGGTAAACAGGCTGTAATTATTTCCAAACTGCTGGGGACTGAGCTCAAATTGAAACCCGAATATCCGGTTGGTGAAAGAATTAATCGAAAAGGGGGTTAATCCAAGTATCCACGAAAAGGGGGTTAATCCAAGCATCCAGAAAGAGGATGTGGGTGGCGGTGTATGGTGGGTGGCGGTGTGGTAGAGTGGATAACCTGACCTCTAAACTGGCCAGCTTAAAGCAAGGAGAGCAGTGTTTCTTCCAGACTTTTTTCTCCGGGGTGGCACTTGTTAAAAGTATATATTTTCTATATAAATTATATAAATTTCATTCCGTTCGGGGGGCGGTAAAAAAAATTTCGGGGGGGGGGGCGGTAAAAAAATTTCGGGGGGGGGGGCTTCGCCCCCCCCCCCCCCCCCCCCCCCCCCCCCCGAAGAGTTGCCTGGAAGAAACTCTGGAGGAGAGGGTTGATGTTGGTTGTAAGGGGCCGTGAATAGACGCAAGTATCGAGTACATGAGTAGTCGGCCACGCTTGATCCTAGTATCGAGTACATAAGTAGCCGGTCAAGCTAGATGCAAGTATCGAGTAGACGATAGCTGATTGTGACGCGACCATGGAGTTCACAATACATGA
>NW_026733633.1:2500-67500 GCF_028476545.2 Physella acuta
TGATACGGACTTTTGTTGAAAATAATATGTTAGATGTTTTAAATGTATAAAATAAATTTTATTTAAAGAAGAAAGATAAAGGCATATTTATATGTAGAAAAGGGGGTCTGCGTGGTCGGCGTTGTAGAGTCAGTAAAGCTCATGGTTGCTAAACCGAAAAGTCTCGAGTTCGAACCCTCGGGCAGATGAGGCTCGTTAGCTTGGGACAGCCACTCTTCTAGGAGAGACAACTCCAAAATCAAACAACAGCTGCCTTGTAGTTTTTTCTTGGTTGGACAAAGGCTTTGGAAATCCAAAATGAAAAGCAGGCTGAAATCGGATTCAATGGCCTCAATGGCGCTTAACCAGTTGACACGTAACGCTTAATTGTGTTGGAGGCGTGGTCGAGTCGGCAAAAAGCTCATGGTTGATAAATTCGAACAAAGTCTCGAGTTCAAACGCACTGGCAGATAAATCTCGATCCCCTTCAACACTAATAATTAAGAACGAAAAAGAAGATTAGGGCGCTGCGAGAAGGGGTTGCACAAAGCCTAACAAGGTAGGTTACACGTATGTCACATTTGGCGTTGTGCAGGATGGAAACGAGACACGCTACCTACACACACAAACACACACACAAACAACTTGAAAAAAGTCATACATATATATCTATATATATATCTATATATATATATATATATATATAAATATATAGCCTATATATTTACAATACCTACCCAAATGATTGCTCTCAAATTCTCTGTTTTCTGACTCCGAATCCTTCGATGAAAAGAATTTATGCCTTACGCAAACTGTATCTTTAAAAAATTAAAAGACATGGATATTGCTTTTAGTTACTTAAACAAAGGTGTATAATTTTTTTTTAAATTTTAATTTTGTTTGTGTGCGTGTACAATTGATTTTAATTATCTACCTCAGTATCATAAAGGCTCATCCATAAATGACGTCACCCTTTTTTTGTGACGATTTTACCTCTCCCCTACCCTCCGTCACACATCGTCACAAAAGCAAGACCACCCCCCCAAATTACGTCACACCTTAGCCTACAACCCCCCTCAAAATTGCAGTTGAATTTTTCTTTAAACATCGATATTTTTCAAAAATCTTGTCGGAACTCTTTTTTCTAAAATGCGAAATAACGGCTAAAATTATAATGCAAAATTGTGACATCACACCATCTGAACAACACCCCCCCCCTTTCCCTCATCTCACCCTCACAAAATTACGGACCCCCCTCCCCCTTAGAGTGTGATGTCATTTATGGGCAACCCCTAACCGTCTCAGCGCTGTAATAGGCTACGCAAAATACCTTTGTCCCATATTAATTGGCTATAAAACATTTGATTTAAAGTACCCTAAAGATTAGGCTTAGAAAACCTTATTTTATGAATTGAAAAATAAACTAATTATTTCCGCAAATAAATAAAAGCGTAAAATAAAAGCTAAGACTGGTAATTGTATACAATCGTTAATATTATAATTTTTGTTTTAAAATGTAGCCCACCGATTAAATTGATAAAGTTGGTTTTACTACAATACAATTAAAAGATTCCAACATTTTTTACAATATACTTCTTCTATTATAAGTATTTTTTTTACAATTTTTAATAGTAGTTTGTTTTAGTTTTAAAATCATAATTTGAAATATGCTTACCTATGTGTTGAGCGTTTTTCGATCCCAAATCATTTTTGCCTTTATGCATTTCTGTTTTGCAAAGTCGCCATAATCCAGAATAAGCTTTTATTAAAACTGGTCCCGAAACATTTCTGAGTGAATTATCAGGGCCGTCGATGATAAGCCAACTGTCAGTTGAAATGGCAATAATTTGCAAGCATAGCCCCAAAATTGTAAATCCAGTTGCTATCAATAGTATCCTGGGCTCGAGCCATTGTCCTGCTTTACTACTAAAAGATAACTTTTGTCTCTTTGGTCTTATCCCACTTTTCTGACTTCGTTTATGGTGTCTTCTATTCGAAGGAATTTTTTTTATTCCTTTCGCATTGTGTTCCTTTTCCATCTTGATACACTATGTTTATCAGCTTACTGACTTTGGTATAAAAACTGGTTAGGAGCTATGTCGTTTTCTTTACACAGGATCATAATGTATAGATACAGGTATAAAATACTTTCAAAAACATAACAATGGAAGCGATTAATTAACATTTTTAAAAAGGGAAGTAAATAATAATATAAAAACGTTTACAATAATATGCTTTATTTATGTATTAAAGAAAAAAAAAGAATAGAAACCTATTGTACTAACGCGTAATGTACAATTTCACTTAACGCGTAATGTACAATTTCACTAGCCAGTTTTGTTAAGAAATGACGCGACTAGTTCTTCGTAAGATTCTCACGATTCTCTAAACTTCAACGTGAGAGATCAGATGCTTTTAATTGATTGCATTACATTGTGTCTGGATCACTGTATTAAAGAGAAATAAACTCACGGATTCTTGAATCGCTATCTGATCAGTAATATAGCATATTCAGTGTTTCTTCCAGACTTTTTTCTCCGGGGGGGCATTTGAAATCTTCGGGGGGGCGGTAAACTTTCTTCGGGGGGGGGGGGGGCGGACCCTGTTAAAAGTATATATTTTCTATATGAATTATATAAATTCTATTTCGTTCGGGGGGGGGGCGGTAAAAATTTTTCGGGGGGGCTTTGCCCCCCCCCCCGAAGAGATGCCTGTAAGAAACTCTGAGCATATTACTGTCGGAACGGGAGGGCGGAAGACGATACTCTTGCCGAAATTTTAAGAGCCAAAAAAAAATTAGAATATTGTACCGAATAGATATTTTTTTTTATTGCTTGTTTCATAACAAGTCCTAAGACTGCAATATTCATGTAGTTAAGGCCACTAGACCTACTAAACGATGTAAAAAAAATGGCACAACACGACAACAGCGTTGTTACTTTGTTCAACCTAACTGATAATTTTAAACTGCAATACACTCTTATCAAAATTGTTCTAAAGACACGCCCAAATGTAGACCAAATAAGCTTGCACTTTATACTAACTACACTCTAAAGTAGTGGTTCTTAACATTTTTGGAGGTACCGAACCCTACTGGTTTGATATGCGTCTTCACCGAAACTTTCTTAATAGTTTTATCGTCTACATTGACAAAATGTTATCGTGAATCATATCTCGGGATT
This sequence comes from Physella acuta, assembly GCF_028476545.2. Lineage (NCBI taxonomy): Eukaryota > Metazoa > Mollusca > Gastropoda > Physidae > Physella > Physella acuta. Next base: position 5,662 of record NW_026733633.1, read on the forward strand.
GCGTCTGACCTCCGCTGAAGCTCTGAGACTTTTATACTGAACCTCTTTTTATTTTCTTCTTTTTATTCGTTTCGGTTTACTAAGGAGCATAGGCGTAGGCAACACTTCGTCACCTCACTTGATTTTTATGAAGATGGAACCCATAAAATCCAGCCTCCCACATCTATATTTCAAACGATTTTCTTCAGATTTTTTTTGTCTCATTCTCTTCCTCTTTCGCGTAGACTTTACACCAACACCTGCATAGTAATTTATTTACTTTCTTTCTAGTGTGCCCGAACCATAGCTTTTTCCATGCTCTTATCTTATTTCATTCTCCACTGTCTGTAACCTAGCTCCGAACCATACAGTAAAAGAGAACTCATATTTGGCTATAGCTCCTGATTGAATTTTTTTGAGCATTTGAATTCCACATTGTCTAAGAATGTTAAAACGCGTTTTATTGCTGCTGATTCTAATCAGAACGTAATGGGTGTTGCAACTATCATTAAACTGATTATTACTGCTTCTCCAGTCAAAGACTTTGACGGTTTGGCGCTCGGAGTTCCAGAACAGCTATCTGAGCATTTGGCATCCGTTAATCGGTCGTCCTGCATAGCGGAAAAGGGGTACTATTAAAAAGGGTTCGGCGTGGTCGAGTCGGTAAAGCTCATGGTTGCTAAACCGAAAAGTCTCGAGTTCGAACCCCCACTCTTCTAGGAGAGACAACTCCAAAATTAAACAAATGACTGCTGCCTTGTAGTTTGTTCTTGGTTGGACAAAGGCTTTGGAAGCAAATCCAAAAAGCAAAGCAGGCTGAAATCGGAGTCAATGGCCTCAATGGCGCATAACCAGTTGACACGTAACGCTTAATTGTGTTGGAGGCGTGGTCGAGTCGGCAAAAAGCTCATGGTTGATAAATTCGAACAGAGTCTCGAGTTCAAACGCACTGGCAGATAAATCTCGATCCCCTTCAACACTAATAATTAAGAACGAAGAAGAAGAAAGAAGAAGCCGCTGGCTTCCCGGTCATTGCTTGTCCCAAAGAGCCCTGGGCTTCCATGTGAGCTCTATGGCGTGTACGTTCGTTTTTAAAAAGGCCATATACAATAATTGTTAACTATATCGATTCAGGCGCGTCCTCTGGCGCCCCTGCAGAGTGAGATTTGGCGCCCTTGGCTTACCCATGTGCCCAATAGCACCTACGTTTGTTCTAAAAAGCGCAATAGGCAAATGGATAAGATGGGGCGTTATAGTCGGTTACTAAATTGAATCAGGCGCGTTAGTCGTCGCCCTGGCAGGTTGCAACCTGGCGCCCCGGGCTATCCCGTGAGCGACTAGTGCTTACATTCATTTTAAACAGTACGATTGACTGTGCATAAGATAGGGTTTTGGAGACGTTCACTAAACATAATTAGGCGCACCAGCAGGGTACAATTTTGCGTCCTGCGCCCACATTAGTTTTAAGGAACACCCTACAATATTGATGATTAAACCGAGCCAGGGGCCGTACGCGGTGCCCCTGCCATTAACATAATCTCAAGGCTTTCATACAGCACGCCCCATGGTGTGCTCATGGCACACTGGGCGATAGTGTAGGTAATCCGGGGGAGGTTTCTGCGAAAAAAAAATTCAATTTCGCACTTTATGAAACTTTAATTTAAAAATAATAACAATTAATGACTTTCTAAATAACCTTTAGTGCATAATTACATACAAGCTTGTTATTATAACGTTTGTTTTATTTTCTGAGTGTTAAAAGATTTATCCATTTACCTATCGGGTTTAAATCCTTCCGATTTACGTTGGCGCCCTCACCTATCTTGGAAAAGTTGGTGATCGGTTTTTACCGGCCACTGACTCTTAAGGGTATTTCATTTACCTTTACGCCACACCTCTGTAACCATCTTCAGTAAGCTTAAATCTAATTTCCGAAGTACATAAACAAAGTTGTTTTTTTTTTTTACATTATTTTTTATTTTTTAAATTTACTTTTGGTCAATTAATACTAAAGTTTCGCTGTCTGTCTATGTATCTATGTAGGCTATCTATCTATCTATCTATCTATCTATCTATCTATCTATCTATCTATCTATCTATCTATCTATCTATCTATCTATCTATCTATCTATCTATCTATCTATCTATCTATCTATCTATCTATCTATCTATCTATCTATCTATCTATCTATCTATCTATCTATCTATCTATCTATCTATCTATCTATCTATCTATCTATCTATCTATCTATCTATCTATCTATCTATCTATCTATCTATCTATCTATCTATCTATCTATCTATCTATCTATCTATCTATCTATCTATCTATCTATCTATCTATCTATCTATCTATCTATCTATCTATCTATCTATCTATCTATCTATCTATCTATCTATCTATCTATCTATCTATCTATCTATCTATCTATCTATCTATCTATCTATCTATCTATCTATCTATCTATCTATCTATCTATCTATCTATCTATCTATCTATCTATCTATCTATCTATCTATCTATCTATCTATCTATCTATCTATCTATCTATCTATCTATCTATCTATCTATCTATCTATCTATCTATCTATCTATCTATCTATCTATCTATCTATCTATCTATCTATCTATCTATCTATCTATCTATCTATCTATCTATCTATCTATCTATCTATCTATCTATCTATCTATCTATCTATCTATCTATCTATCTATCTATCTATCTATCTATCTATCTATCTATCTATCTATCTATCTATCTATCTATCTATCTATCTATCTATCTATCTATCTATCTATCTATCTATCTATCTATCTATCTATCTATCTATCTATCTATCTATCTATCTATCTATCTATCTATCTATCTATCTATCTATCTATCTATCTATCTATCTATCTATCTATCTATCTATCTATCTATCTATCTATCTATCTATCTATCTATCTATCTATCTATCTATCTATCTATCTATCTATCTATCTATCTATCTATCTATCTATCTATCTATCTATCTATCTATCTATCTATCTATCTGTCTATGTATCTGACAAGAACGCTCTAGAGAAAACACAAGAAAATTAAAAACTTTCACAGTAAAGCGGAAGCGAAATATAACGTCATATTCAGCATATAGTAGAAAAAAGTCGACAGCCGGGAGAGTGCACAAAATAATATGACGTCATTGATTCTCGAGTAAACATTAAATTAAAAAGCCAATTTTGTCTAATCTAAGTGGTTTGCGTGAAGAGTTTCTTTCATACAATTCTTCGGGTAGGGCGAAGCCCCACCCCGCGTAAGAGCGTCTGAGCCACCCCCCTCCCCAACTCAAAAGAAATTTCTTCATCGATACTCTATAATAAAATTACCGCCTAATTAATGTGTCTACTCTAAAAAGTGGTTTGCTTGCCGTTTCTTTCATGCAATTCTTCGGGTAGTGGCGAAGCGCGACACCAGTGTTTAAAAAAAGTGTTTAGAGTGCAGTTTTTTTCATGTATCTCTTCCGGTAGGGGCGAAGTCCCGCCCAGGTTCTTCCTTTAGTTTGTATGATCTACAAATGCGACCAGTGTTTCTTTCAGACTTTTTCCTCCCTGGAGAGGTGTGGGGGTACTTGAAATTTTCGGGGGCGATGGTAGAATTTTCTGGGAGGGGGCGGACACTGGAAAAAGTATATAATTATATTTCGTTAAATGGGACGGTAGACATGTTTTGGGGTGTGTGTGTGGGGGGGGCGGAGCCCCCTCCTCCCAAGTAGAGTTGCCTGAAAGAAACTCTAAATGCGACTTCTGTCATGAATGAGATTAGGTGCATGGTTTAGGGATATGCCTATGACTATATTTTGTATAAATTAAAGTACCGATTGTGGATAAAAATCCGTTTTCAACGTCATTTTTCGTTTAGGTTAAATTGAATGAAGGTGGTGATTTTGGTTTTGGTTTTAGTTTAGAGAAAAGAGACAGCACTATTAACCTAGCGCCCGTTGTATCCTTCCTCAAAAGGGCCATTTTTCTCGTTATAAATATAGGCCTATTTCTCTTATTAAAAATACGTAACAAAAATAACCGGGGCGGCATTTTGATTAATTTCATTGTCGACGTTTTGCAAATTTGGCCGCTATTTACAAAGATATTAACGCCATATTATAAAATAGCATTTTAAATGTGGCTAAAATAATCAAGAGATGTCTTGATCGTCCCAATCTTTTATTAAAGAATGCAAGTTTTGTTTTTCTTACTTCAGTGCATTTAAAAGTTTTTTTTTATTATTAATGTTTTAGCATTGTTTTATTATTAAAAGTGAAATAATTTATCTGCATACTTACAGCAAGCTGAAAATGAATTTTGTTTTTCGATTTAGTATAATTAACGTAGATAAATGTTACAAAATGCGATCACATCAGGTTAAAATCTCTTAGATCTGTATATATTTTTAGGCGATACAATCGCCAACGCTTGTACCTGTTTCAGAAATCGAAGCATCAAGGTCATAGAGTTTTATTTTATGCTATTGTCCGTTATCAATTTTTTGCTCTAAGTTCGTCGAATTGGTAATTTTCACTTACTTTTATTATACTTAAATTAATATTCTTAACAGTATCACAAATTTTAGGCTCAGTTGTTGTGGTAGCCCCACACAAAAACACACCACCACAGCAGTGTAGAAACACCCACACAAACACACCAACACTACAGTGTTGATTATCTCGTTCTCTCCCTTAGGCTTGCTGTGGTGAGGATTTGGAACTGCGCGAGCGCGTGTCGGCACTTCAAGTGCGCGTGCTAATATGGCGTGTGTGCGTGTGTGTGAGACTGGTTAAGGTTTCAGTAGCACAAGTTACACAGCTACTAGCAATCCCCTGCTACACATTTTCGCTGCTGTCGAAAAGATAAGGTCTATTTAACCAGATAGCGTTTTAGCACAGTGTTACATAGTTTTGTTGGGGAGGGTGCTGGTATGAAGCAAAGCTATATAAACCAATTTGAATGTTTTCTTTATTTTCATTTGATAAAAATTGCTGCTCTTTCGAATTTTTACAGAGCCAGAAGACATAAGATGCGGGTTCTGCTGGATATATTTTGACAACGAAGAAGATCAGATAAAACATGAAAATGAGCATCCGAAATTTACAAAATGCTTGCACTGCAAAAACAAAATTAAAAGCAGTCGAGCAATCAGTCATCATGCGAGGTACTACAAGGAGAAACGTGGCTCCATTGTTATTACTGTGACACTTGTTTCTTCCAAGAAGAGCTCTGGAGTATCCACAACAATGAAACGCACTCGGAAAAAGAAGATAAAGGGGGATTCAGCGAAATTGATTGAATACAACACCAGACAACAGATTACTGATTGAATACAACACCAGACAACAGATTACTGATTGAATACAACACCAGACAACAGATTACTGATTGAATACAACACCAGACAACAGATTACTGATTGAATACAACACCAGACAACAGATTACTGATTGAATACAACACCAGACAACAGATTACTGATTGAATACAACACCAGACAACAGATTACTGATTGAATACAACACCAGACAACAGATTACTGATTGAATACAATACCAGACAACAGATTACTGATTGAATACAACACCAGACAACAGATTACTGATTGAATACAACACCAGACAACATATTACTGATTGAATACAACACCAGACAACAGATTACTGATTGAATACAACACCAGACAACAGATTACTGATAAAATACAACTATGACAAAGAGGAAGATACTTATTCCATTAGGACACAAAGCTCTTGTTAGGACCTCCCAAAACCTTAACAAAAGATAGTACAGAATAACATCAGGACAGTCCAGACATATCAATGTCCACAAGCCGAACACAGCCAACTCTCAACCTCTACCAAATGCACGATTAGAAGTTTTGTATAAGAAATCAATAACATTTTAAAACATGAAATTGAAAATGTGAAAAAAGGATTTGAACTTTATATATTAGATTTTAAACGCGATAATCTTTTGATTCATTTCAATATTAATTTGTAATAGTTCATTTAAATAATTGGCTAAATGTCAACCCTTCTTTTGGCACATTTTGTTGCTAATGTTTCACATTTCAATTGAAAATATAACCGAAATAATTCTCTACAATTCAAATATTTTTCTAGTACAACTTTATGTATTGATTTAGGATGATGGATGGTTTTAAGTTAGTATAAATTACATGTTATGTTGGGTGACAATCTATGGAAATAATAACATAATGTTCCAATGAGTTACATCCATGTAAGGCCTATATACTGTGTTCCCGGTTCCGTGATGAAAGTCTTATAGTGAACCTTAAATCTATAATATAAACATTGTTGCTCATAACATTTTTAAAGTTATTTTCCAGTTTTATCTTTCAACACTTTGGGAGTTCTTTGTCTTTCTTAGTCGCTTACAATATTTTAAAATTAGTACGCTAATATAATAAAACCAAAATAAACCGGAAGTGATCTCCACTAAACTTTATCGAATATTCTTATATAACATTACGAGGGATGGAAACTCGGGAAATAGGCCTACACATGATTTTTTAAATCCATTTTTAATTACTTAAACTTTTAAATAATTATCATTAAAAAAGTTTTAAAAAACCCACGTTTTCTGATTGAACTAAAAGGTAGAAAATAAATGCTATACATCACAATAATGCAAGCGATCACTCTACTATAAGCGATCGCCAACTGCGTGCGCATTATGAAAAAAAATGAAAAACGTGGGGCGCCGAAGTAAAACTTTTTTATCGGTCATTTGTTAATATAAGATGTAAAAGTTATATTACTATTGATTAGATAATACTATTGAGTTTTATTAGGGAGCTTGTAGAGAGTCAACAGTATTAAAAACTGTAAGAAAATCACAGCATAATTGCTAGACTTACTAGTTTCAATTTGGCAGTGCTCAATATCCTAATATATAATGGCCCACGTGCGCACTTCTCTCTCTCTCTCTCTCTCTCTCTCTCTCTCTCTCTCTCTCTCTCTCTCTCTCTCTCTCCCTGTCTACCCGCAAAATATTTTCGCCGGACATCACATCAGAAACTGCAGCGATATATGAAGAACTTTATACGGACTTTTGTTGAAAATAATATGTTAGATGTTTTAAATGTATAACCACAATTTTATTTAAAGAAGAAAAATAAAAAATAAAGGCGTATTCGAATGTAGAAAAACAATTTTAATTATGCAACCGGAAAAGTGTTTAAACTTGGGACAAGAACGCATTTAACAATGACGTCGCTTATTGTTTACACTAAAACAAGAGCACGAAACTGATGACGTCATCTTCCGAGTTTAAAATAAAACGAAATGAACTATTTCATTCAAATATGATTTAGAGCTATGTACGCTATGAAATGTATACAATACGATTTTCTCGGCCTAAACTTTAAAAAACAAGGTAATTAAAAGTCTAGTGACAGTTTTAGCGCAATTTCCTTATGTTATCTAAAAATAGCTCTGTCGTAGCGTAAATCAAGAGCAGGGTTAGTAAAACCATTGGTTAAAATATTTGTTTTATTTACAATAGAGTTAAATGACTAAAAACCATTGCGCGCCTAGCTACTGAACGTGATGACGCAGCCATTGAACGTGATGGCGCAGCTATTGAACGTGATGACGCGTGTGGTGTGGTTGGATAAACATGCCTACTAATTAGGTCCAAATTTTAATTAATTAAAAAAAAAATTTGTGACCGAACGGAAGGATATTTTTGAAAACTTTCTTCGGCAATATTGTTCTAAATTATGGCAGGAATCGATTGGTAAATGTTTCAAGTCGCTAAGTGGTCTGGTTGCCGAGATATGGGCCAAAAACTGCATTTTTTTTTTAGGTTTTTTTTGGCTTTTCCGGGAAATCCATGAAAGAAATCCGGAATTTTTTGGCCCACTATCATCCTGGTAACTTGCTTAACATAATTGTATTTGGAACTAGTCCTCGATATTGCTTCGTTGAGGAGGAGATACGACTTAAAGCTGCGGACACACATTCATACATTCGTACATTCGTACATTCGTACATTCGTACATTCGTACATTCGTACATTCGTACATTCGTACATTCGTACATTCGTACATTCGTACATTCGTACATTCGTACATTCGTACATTCGTACATTCGTACATTCGTACATTCGTACATTCGTACATTCGTACATTCGTACATTCGTACATTCGTACATTCGTACATTCGTACATTCGTACATTCGTACATTCGTACATTCGTACATTCGTACATTCGTACATTCGTACATTCGTACATTCGTACATGCGTACATTCGTACATTCGTACATTCGTACATTCATACATTCATACATTCATACATTCATACATCCAGAAATGACGGGTTAATAAACGCAATTCTCCAGAATGAAAATTGCGCTAATTAGTTTATCTATTTGGATTCTGGATCTAGAGATTCTAGATCTAGGCTAGATCTAAATCTACGCAAAAACTAGACGTAGACGCTATGTCGCTAAGATCTATTCTAGATCTAGACTCTATCTACTGTAGAATATATTCCAAAAATAAATTTCTATAATAAACTTTTTCAGGACTTAAATATTTTATAGAAATCTTTGTTTGTTTAGCAATGAAACTGGCTAATTTAGGGTAAAAAAATTAATTTACACCTCACTGATACGGGAAAACATAATTTTGCAATCTTGTCCGTATGTCTGTGTGTCTGTCTGTCTGTCTGTGTGTGTGTCCGTGTGTAAACACGATAACTTGAGTACCGTTACAGCTAGGTTGATGAAATTTCATATATAAGTATTTTATCAAAATCGTAGATCCGTATCAACTTTTGAGCGATTTCCGATAACCGGAAGTGGTACTTTTCCTACTTTGAATTTTTTAAAAGCCTATAACTTGAGTACTATTTCAGATAGATAAATGAAATTTCACATGTAAGTAAAAGATTTAATTCTCTACCTTTTGTTAAATTTTGAGTAATTTCCGTTGACCGGAAGTAGTAATTTACGCTACTTCCGATTTCTCAAAAAACTAATGTAAATTTTAAAAGTACTAATAATATTGCGCACTATTATGCGCTTTTTTATTTGGCGTTCACTTGGTGTGCAATTAATTTGTCTACGAGATTTTATTCTATTTTTAAAAATTTAAGTATTTAAAATGGATAAAAAATCATGTCTATAGCCCGAGTTCCCATCCCCTGTTATTTTATATAAGAATATTCGAGAAAGTTTAGGGGAGATCACTCCCGGTTTATTTTTCAAACACTTCTTTTTTCTCCATATTAAGGACCTAATTAGCTGAGATGATAGTGTACTTGATACCACACAGGTGGTGCTGGATCGAGACACAACAAGTCAAACCTAATTTTTTTTTATATATGTGAATCTTCCTATTTTAGACTATAAAGAAAGGAACTACTTTGGAAATCTTTGTTTATCTATGCAATTTGCTAATCTCTATAATATATAAAGCAAAGTTGTCGGGTGCCCGACATCGGGCACTTCCCGGCGCCGCAGGCGCTTCAAATTTGGCAGGATCTTGCCTTGGGGCGACAGAACACGGGGGCCGGTGCCGGTTGGCCTAAAGGTCTACGATGAGGGGGTCAAAACAGACCTCGACTGACAGGCGCCTTATATGAGCTATAAATTTAAAAAAAATTGTCCACGTAGGAACCTCTTCATAACTCCTGAGGTCGTAGACCGACCCTCGGGCGAATTAATTAAGCATTCAAATTCTTAATGTTTTTGAAAGCCTAAGCGAAGCTGGGCAGCATGCCTAGTATTTTTTATAATTGACGAAAACATATTTTCAAAAACTTAATGTTAAAAACTGTTCGCTTATTTGGGAATCTTGCACATTGTATAACATTATTCATTTGTTCTAGAGAGGTGATATTCGTGACGATGACTAAAATTATTTTCCCCATTTTTGTGTTGATATATTTAGGTCACAGACAATAAGTCATTCAATAAGTACAAAATTATAGCCAAGTAGGGCTTTTTAAAATTATACAAACACTTGCAGTAATGTGTTTAAATTTAGTTACAAAAATAAACGGAAACTAACTGTTACTTACTTATATCACTCTTGATGAAATATTTTATTAGTTTTCACTCTGTGAATTCTTTTGATTGTACAGTATAAATTAGTGATATTGATGCATTTAACATTCCAACACGCTGAAGTAAATAACTAAATTTTATGCAGTCGTAGCAACTTTCTAGCTTCTCTTAGGCTGGCACTCAACGACTCTACCTGTAAAGTAGCGTGGGCTACACACTCACTGCTAGCACACGTAACTAATGTTAACCCTATGTTTTTAAAAACACTATGTCTAAGGGCAATGGCATTACCCGTTTTATTTCAAAGGAGCATTACTGATTTCATCTATGTATGTCATTTCTTTATTTCATAATACCTCTAAATGCACAAGATATCCAACGGGTTTTTATGTATTTTTCAGTGCTTCTTTACGTTATATTTGACCCGTGAGGTTTTTACCTTCTCTTATACAGAGAAGTAATATATCCTGCACAAAAATTATATGAAATTTTGAGTTTTCACATTTTTAAACCTCCCTACTTTCCTTGTCCGTGTAAGCCCTACTAGGTGGGATAACTAAAATCTACCCTTCTAGGCTCATTTAACTCTCCGTCCGGTCAGTGCAAGTCCGGCTAAACCCAGACTGGTTAATAACCTAATACTTATATATATATATATATATATATATATATATATATATATATATATATATATATATATATATATATATATATATATATATATATATATATATATATATATATATATATATATATATATATATATATATATATATATAGCTTAGTTACAAAAAAAAACAAATAAGTTGTGTTGGACGTTAATATACATAGAAAAGCATTTATTTAAAAAATTGTACTTATCTTAATTGAGACGAAATCGTTGACTACAGCCAGCTAAAATCCAAATGGAATGAATGGTTGGAACTTGGGGGGGGGGGGGGGGGGAAGGGGGGAGACAATTGCGGGACGTGTCGTGGTGGGGAGGGGGGGGCTGTGATGCACTACAAAAGAGTCTCATCCGGTTTTGTATTACCACCCGGGACCGCAGGGACAAAAACGTTGTCTGTGTCTACAATTAGGGCGTCAGACACGCCTTTATTTATGGGATGTTTCTCTCTTGGCCTGTTTAGGAATTCCTATAGTGTAACTAATACAGGTGAGAGTGTGCATTGAACTAGAGATGTTTCAGATTTTTTTCTCTAAACCACTTGGTCAAAACGTCAGCTCTTTAAAGAGATGGGTGATGCTAGATACTCTCAAACTATCTTAACCTTGAATATAACAGAAGTGTACCTTGGTTGGCTAAAGCTGCCAGCCCAAAAAAAAACCACTTCTACATCGGACTGTGTTTAAAAATCCACTATGCTATGTCAGACCCTCCCTAGACTTGGACGCGTTTTCACAAATTTAACAACCAGGTAACGCCTGTCTAGTTCAGGTGGGGGATAAATCACTAACGGCTTCCATAGCCTAAAAACCCACACCGCATCCCCACATTTCATTACATCATTATGGGCTCAATAACTCTATAGATAGCTCTACTATTAACTGAAATAAAACTGGCTATGTATGTGCCCCCAATTACTTTAAAGAACGCTCTACTCAGAGTTAAAATACTTTAACTTTAACACTACTTAAAGCATGCTCCTCCTATTTGTAAAAATCAATATGGGCGCAATTATTCTGAATGATATCATTACAATGTATCGAAAACAATATGTTGATTCGTATTCTTGAGATTGTCGCTAATGTGTATCAAAAACAATATGGGCATTCTTATTCTTAAGTATGCTTATATAATGCATAAAAATAAATATATACTAATGGCTGCCAGTGGCGTAGCTACCGTAAAGCTAGAAAGCAAGGCATAGGGGCCCAAGGCAAATAGGGGCCATTTTCCTTCTTTTAAAAAGTTAAAACTTTTACATTGGAATTTGGATATTTATTTTATATAAATAATTTTTAATAAAATAAATGAAATCAAGTTTTTTTTTCTACTGTAGAAATAATTAAATTTTAAAAAGGCCCCAAGTCCTTTCTTAGTGTACAGGCAGTGGCATTCAGTGTGGGAGAGGGTGGGCGACTAACATTATTTACATTGTTAATTTTTGCATAGGGGCCCGAAAATCCTAGCTACGCCACTGAAGGCTGTCCATACAATTTAACAAAAAAAAAGTTTGGGCGTTATTACACTACAAATGGCCATATATTTCACTAAAGATGCCCCAAAAATTTATAATAATAATATGGGCATAATTACCATTTGGATGCCCTTAAAATGGATAATAACGAAGAAGTACATTAAAAAATAGCTTTAGAGATGCCCCCAATGTTAACAACGATGATTGGTATAATTACTGTTGCATGTCCTTCGAGTGTAATATATGAATATAAGCATAATTACTTTCAAGATGCCCCTACAATATATGCCTTTAAAATGTATTATAAAGTGAAGTGGGCATATTAGTAAACGCTCATAAAATATATTATAATGAATATACGAATAATTACTTTAAAGATGCCCCTACAGTGTATAAAAATAAATATGATTTAATTACTCGACGGATGTCCTTGAAAATGAGTATAACGAATACGCGCATATTACTTTAAAGATGCCCTTACAGTGCATAACTTGGTCACAAGTACTCTAAACGATGCCCCTACACTATACTAAATAAATATCACACACATTTATTAAGGGAATATCATTGACTTTCATAGCACTACCCTTCACTGATGCCCGCTTTTTCTATATATGTTTTGCTATACGGACAGTGTAATGTTAAAACGAGTGACAGACGATTGAGTGTTACAATTTTTTGAGTGAGATCGGCAAACATATGGAAAGTTACGATGACAATATGACACGACATATCGCAACAATTTTTAAATTACTAAAAAAAAAAAAAGAATAAAACAAGTTAATAAAAAGTCTAGTGACAATTTAAGCGCAATTTCCTTATGTTATCCATAACAATTTTTAATTTTTTGTGACCGAACGAAAGCATATTTTTTTGCGCGAAAAAAAAGACAACTATATTAACCTATATCAACGGAAACAGTTTTATTTTAACGAGTAGGCCTACAAGATGCTCAGTTTAAACAAGTTAATATAAAGTCTAGTGACAATTTAAGCGCAATTTCCTTAATTAATTTTTTTAGAATTCACAGACCTGCGTAAAAATCCTTTCGAACCTCCGCTCATTCGCTATGGTAAAATCCTTTCGAACCTTTGCGCTAAAAACCTACACGATGCTCAGTTTAAATTAAAACTAGGCCTACAAGATGCTCAGTTTAAAATATATTTAAAAAAATTTTGTGACCGAACGAAATGATATTTTTGAAAACTTTCTTCGGCAATATTGGTTTAAATTATGGCAGGAATCGATTGGTAAATGTTTCAAGTCGCTAAGTGGTCTGGTTGCCGAGATATGGAGCAAAAACTGCATTTGTTCGAGGTTTTTTGGCTTTTCCGGGAAATCCACTAAGGAATTCCGGGAATTTTTTTGGCCCACAATCATCCTTGGAACTTGCTTAACATATTTGCTTTTGGAACTAGTCCTCGATATTGCTTCTTTGAGGAGGAGATACCACTTAAAGCTGCGGACACACATCCATCCATCCATACATCCATTCATACATCCAGAAATGACGAGTTAATAATCGCAATTGTCCGTTTGGAAATTGCGCTAAAAAGTAGTAAATATCATCCTAGGCCTACACGATGCTCAGTTTAAAAAAGTAGTAAATACTTTTTTGTGACCGAACGAAAGGATATTTTTGAAAACTTTCTTCGGCACTATTGTTCTAAATTATAGCAGGAATCGATTGGTAAATGTTTCAAGTCGCTAAGTGGTCTGGTTGCCGAGATATGAGCCAAAAACTGCATTTTTTCGAGGTTTTTTGGCTTTTCCGGGAAATCCAGGAAGAAATTCCGGGAATTTTTTTGGCCCACAATCATCCTCGGAACTTGCTTAACATATTTGCTTTGGAACTAGTCCTCGATATTGCTTCGTTGAGGAGGAGATACGACTTAAAACTGCGGACACACATCCACACATCCATCCATCCAGAAATGACGAATTATTAAACGCAATTGCCAGTATGGAAATTGCGCTAAAAAAATGTCCACCTCCGCTGGATGCCCCCCCGTGGTGGATGCCCGGGGCCTGGGCCCTGTCCGCCCCCTCCCTCTACACTCCACTGCCTTAGTCTAGAGTAAACACAAAAAAACTTTAACAGTTTCTACAGAATTTATTGCATGAATTAAATTGGAACCAAAAAAGGAATGTAAATAAAAACAAGATCTACATCAATCCCAAGCAAAATAACTAGGCTAAAAATACACAAAACAAAGCAGCACTTTTACGTGACAAAACAATATATACAAAACAACATACACAAACACAATATATACAAAACATCCAGCCAAGTTGCACAAGCAACCTCACTGGAAAGGGGGGGGGGGGGAGAGAAAAGAATAAAGAAAAAATTAATATATTGCATGGCAAATACATACACCAATATATACATGTTTAAATACTACTAACTTCTCCTAAAGCTATCTAAAGCCTCGAGTAAAACTAATCCCTACTATTACAATTCTAAAAGCAATTCTCAAAAACACAACTAACAACTCTCTAACCAAGAACTAGCAACTTAAAAATAACGTGTAAAACAAGTTCATTGTAGAACCAATCTTTCCTACACAAGGAGCAGCACGAAGCCATTGGCCTACCTATACAACTTCCATATTGATAACATTGAAGTTAACACACTCCGCTTGGGCCCCAATAAAGGCAGACACCAAGCAAGTGGCTCAACATGACATTGCACGAAACAGCACACACATTAATTTTAAACAACCTAAAACTCTAGGCAACTAAAAATACTCATTGACTAAGCCAATCCTAGTCATCGTGGGGGACTCACAATAACAACACATCATAATAAAGTAAAACAATCAAGTAAATGCACACACGCATTCGCACCAGTTTAGGAAACCTCCTAAACATAACGACCTAAACCACGTGGTCTAAAACATACGCCAAGGGTTTAGAAAATACCAAAAATACATTTCAAATCTTTCAAAATAACACACCACTTGTATACCAGACACGCCGATGCTCACTATCTCGTTTTAGACGAAAAAGTAAGAAAACGAGAAACATAGGCAGTAGCTTTCATACCAATTACACATATAAAAGTAAAATAAAACAAGTACCTGCAAGCACGAGGTGCCCACAAGGAAACTGACCCGATCTACATTTCGCCTCGGGTAAAAAAAAAAGAAATTATCCGAGCGGTCAGTTTTTAAACTGACCGCTTCGGGCGGAAGGGGAAACCCCGTAGCCGCTGTCCAATGGACCATTCACGCACAGATTCGCACACAATAAAATAATACAAAATAAATCATCCATTCACCCGCTCACATACGTAAACACGACAACTTAAATAATGTTTCAGTAAGAAAGACAAAATCTCACATTTGGTTAAAAGATCACTTAGATTACTTAAATTTTTCAGTATTCTCCGATATCCGAAAGTAGCACTTTATTTCTGTTTTATAAAATAACTGCTGGCCAGGTTTCATGGGCGTCACCAGGCGCTCACAGGAGCCACATTTTACATTACTGCAGGGGCGTCAGGCACGGCCTATGATTCGGTTTAGTTATAGAATGTCTTGTGCTACCTTTCTCCTATTGTATGGTGCTCTTTAGAACTAATGTAAGCACCATAGTGCTCACAAGGGCTCGCCCGACCAACGGGGCACGGAAGACGCGCCTTATTCTATTTAGTAAACGATTATAGTAGTGTAGAAGTGGGTAGTAGTACCCCCTTAGGAAAAAAGTTTAAGGTGCTTTTTGATACCTCCATTTCTTCCAAAAACATTTTGATGATATAGAAAAATGTATGTCTATAAAATTAATAAAGCTTTACTGTGTTAAATACAAACGAAGAAAAAAATAACATTCTCGAAAATGGTTGGCGGTGACGGGTTGGTTGTACTACTAGAATTTCTTACCCGCCATGCCACGGTACTCTTTATCTGACTTTAAGGGGTCGGCGTGGTCGAGTCGGTAAAGTTCAGGGCTATTAAGCCGAAAAGTCTCGTGTTCGAACAGATGAGGCTTGCAAGCTGGTGACAGCCACTCTTCTAGGAGAGACAACTCCAAAATCAAACAACTACTGCCTTGTAGTTTGTTCCTGGTTAAAGAAGCAAATCTAAAAAGAAAAGCAGGCTGAAATCGGAGTCAATGGCCTCAATGGCGCATAGCCAGTTGACACGTATACTTAATTGTGCTGGAGGGGGATCCCTTCCAACATTAAAATTAAGAACGAAGAAGACGAAGGAGCAGCCGGTCGGACTTCAACTACAAAATGATTTTTGATTCACGTTTGTAATTATCAAAATTTACAATACAAAACTTAATGAAGTATAAAGATTTTGTCAACACCATAGAACGTTTAAACATGACACGCATATCGTCTTCAGTACTGCACAGTTAGAAAGACAGCTAAACATTACATCAGACATTGACGAAACACAAAAACTTACTTACCGCTTCTCTTTTACGATCAATTCCACTGATTTTTTAAATCCGAATATGGATTTTATCATCTAGAACAATTTCAACATGTTCCCGCGATTTTCTATCATCGGGTCTGCAGTTATGGATTACCCGCTCTACCGTCCCCCTAGTGTATCAGTCTTTCAAATGAACATAACGTCATTGTCGAGCAAATACAAAGTGTTCGTACGAATATGTAGGGGGAGGAGGGGGTGAAAAGTCACAAATCTCACTTTTTAGGATCTGGAGACAAGTATTGTGAATATTTAACAATGCCAATGTACTAGATAGGCTACTAGTTCCACATTTCAGATAACTGTATGCAGAGCCGTTTGGAATAGCTGTTCACTGTATGACAGACTTGCAAAATTGTGATTTAGAATTGTGCAATTTGACCCAAGTGCGGGGTCAAAAAGTCACATGCTTGGGGTGAAAAGTCACACATTTTCAAATGTTATATTGTTGAATCTATTTGATTCTAAAAAACATTTTCTTTTGCTATAGAAAAAAGTTCCCCTAACAAACCAGATTTGTAATTATTACAAAATTTACATAAGATTGAATTGAAACAGTAAAAGATTTTTTTTTATTGTGGACACGGGAAGAGCCGCAGACAGAACACAGGGCCATAAAGAGGACAGTGGCCAAAGATATCAATACAGGACTGTACTAAAATTGAAAAAAAAAAGTAAGGCTGTCTTTCAGTTAACAGTTAAAGAATATTTAGGCTGCATATTTCACGATGACTTCAATTAACACAAGCCACTCTTGGTGCGTTTTGTCCAAGAAATGTCAGACTTTGTCAGCAAAGTAATGATGTCTTTTTTTGGTGATAATGAACATTGACTCTGGGGAAGATCAGGAATGGTGGCATACTATTTCCGATGGCTTTTACAGCTCCATATAGTGTGACGGTGCTCCCTTTCTCGTGTGACACGATGGAGCCTACACGTTTTTCACCCTTCTTTGCTAGTTGTCGCTGAGGCGTTTGTGCAGTGGAACACCCAGTTTCATCAATGTTCCAAATGTATTCTGGCCGAAACTTATGTTTCCCCATCACTTTCTCAATATTATCGAAGAATAAGTTTACGTCTGTTTTGTTGAATGCCTGTGCGCGATTGAGTGATGTTGCCTCCGGACTTCGCAGAGATAGCTTGTCAGTTTTCGCAGAGGACCAGGATTCTGGCATGGAAATTTTGTTGGCGACAGCAACTTCGAAGGCCTGTTTGCGTAATTCTCTCAGAGTTAGGCCATAGTAGATTGAAGAGGCTTTAATGATGTAGTCCAGCTAAACTTGTTCTTGCTCATCTGAGAAGATGCACTTCTTCTGCGTACTGTTGCCAATAGTTTCCTTCTCAATGTTGCCGTCTGTTTTGTGCAGCTTTAAATAGCGTTGAATGGTCTTATAATTAAACCAACAATCGGATGCAGCTTTATGGAGCTACTTTCCTTCAAAATGGGCTGCAACTGCCATCTTAATGGCATGTTCCGTAAATGTTCCTCGTGTTGTCTTGCGCTGGTATTGTCCTGGCGTGATTCTGTGAAGAAAAAATGCAAGTTGAACGCCTTAGAATAAATTCAAAGATACAATCTAAACACAAAAAGTTCAGTGATTGCATGTTATTAAAACGTTTTTATGAATTTTTTTTTCAGAAATTTAAATGTTTTAAATTCACAATAGAGTTGCATGACTAACAACCATTGCGCGCCTATTGAACGTGATGACGCGCTATTGAACGTGATGACGCGTGTGGAGTAGTTGGATAGAACAGCCTACTAATTTTGTCAAAATTTTAATTAATTCATAAAAAATTAATTAGGCATCCAATTAAGTTAAATTTAATGTCAGATTGCCTTGTCTTCATGTCTTAACCCACGTGCCAACTTTGCTTTTCATAAAGTCATTTTTAAAACCACTTGGCTTAGAGTCAGCAGAGTCACAAGTAAGAGGGTGTGGTACCTACTGCACAGGGTGACCATTTTAAGGTGACATCAAGTCAAATAAAGCGGAGTGATCTCCCCTACGTTTTCTCGTATGGGGTCACCCATTTATGACATCAACAAAAAATTCGAAATTTCAATTTTTATACCCCCCCCCCTTCCCTTTCCCGTCCATACGCGTCCACTTCAGGGGCATTGTTACTAACTCGAGAACTGTCGATTTATTTCATAAATTTTATATGAGGTTTCTTTTTAAATTTCTTTTTAAACTTAGATGTAATTATTATTATTCTGATGTAATTATTATTATTCAGATGTAATTATTATTATTCTGATGTAAAATTCAACATGTGGACGTCAACATTGGCGCGATTCCCCCCCCCCCCCCCCCCCTCAGTCCACATCCGACCAAAAAAGTTAATTTTTCCAGGACAACCCCTTTCCAAGCTACAAAAAATTACAAGCTACTTATTGGTTTGGTGACTATTTTGATTTTTTTTTTAATTCGATGTTACAAAATTAAATAGTCCCTATGCCCCAGGACAGGGGTAAGCAACCTTTTGGGACGATAGAGCCAAAAGTTATAATTTACCAAATATCCCAGTTTTTAAAGAGCCACTAACACTTTTATTTCAATATTATTATGATACTTGATTAGGATTATATATATATATATATATATATATATATATATATATATATATATATATATATATATATATATATATATATATATATATATATATATATATATATGTTTAAATATGAAATAATATTTATTCAAATCAAAACATACACATGTTTCGTAGAAATAAGTATTAAAGTATTTTATATAGCTCTGCTAGAATAATAAAATCAGTAATCAAAGTAGATCTATAACTTTCATTATTGAATACTATTTACAAGTTTCGCCTTGCGTGCCTTTTGAAAGTTTGTTTAAACCTGGCTCATAACTTGTTTTCAGTTTCAATCACGATTCTAGATTTGTATTTGCAGAGGCGTAGCGACCCTTCCCGGCGCCCGGGGACATACTTTCAATTTGGCGCCCCCCTCGGGAGCAAATTTTCGATTTGCACCCCCCCTCGAACTTTTCATTTGCACCCCCCCCCCCCTCAAACTTTCGATTTGCACCCCCCCTCGAACTTTTCATTTGCACCCCCCCCCCCCTCAAACTTTCGATTTGCACCCCCCCCCCTCGAACTTTTCATTTGCAACCCCCCCTCAAACTTTCAATTTGGCGCCCCCCCCTAAGGTCGGCGCCCGGGGACATATGTCCCCCCCCCCCCGCCCCCCCCCCCTCGCTACGCCTCTGTGTATTTGTTAGTTGGCTTCTATACTTTGTATTATATTCATGCAAGAAAACGCTTGCTCGCATGAATATATTAACCCGAAGATCGTCAGCACTCCAAATGCCAACTTCTTCGCCTTACTCTAGCATCCTGCAAGACTATTCCTTGCGTCACATAGTAGGGCCTCAACTCGCAGCATTTCTTTTAGAGCTGTCCAGTTGTACAGTGAAACGTACATGTTTTACTGGACCTCCAAATCCTCTAACTTGCTCTTGAGGTCTGTGAACTCACCGCTCCACAAATGTTTGGTTTTCAAATCTAGCAATTTAATTTGAAGCGAACCAGCCTCAACTCCAAATAGCTCAAAGTTAATCTTATTTGTTTTTGTTTTGAGAAAATCTACTATGAACGTCAGCGTTGAGTGGCTTATCGACAGTGTCGGTATAGAATAAGGCTATAGATTTTTTCTCATTTGATTCTGTCGTTGAGACTGTAATTATAGTTATAAACGAGTGATTGCATTTCTTTTGAATTACTCAACTCTCAATGAACCCATCCTTCATTTTGTTTATAGAAATTCTGAAGTGATTCATATTAACAGTAGCGTTGGTTTTATCGTGATATTTTTTTGTTTAGATTTTTCGAAATAAAGTAATTTACCGCTCTCCGTGTCTTCAACCAAATGAAGTGATTAATAATATTTGGATCCCGCACAGTCTACTTGGTGAATTTTACCACTATTCAATTAATAATTTCGACCTTTGGCTTATAATGTTTAAGACAGCTTAGATACATCTTTATTTTGCATTTTAAATAGACCTAATGGCCTAATAATATAAAACAAATATAACGGAATACGAAGGCGGAGAAAGGTAGAATCGATATCGCTAGTAATACTTAGGCCTACGGTCAGTAGCGTAGCGAGGGGGGGGGGATATATGTCCCCGGGCGCCGACCTTAGGGGGCGCCAAAATGGGTTGGAAAATTAAATCGAAAGTTTGAGGGGGGGTGCAAATGGAAATCTCGAGAGGGGGGGTGCAAATCGAAAGTTTGAGGGGGGGGGGGGTGCAAATGGAAATCTCAAGGGGGGGGGGGTGCAAATCGAAAGTTTGACGGGGGGGTGCAAATCAAAATCTAGAGGGGGGTGCAAATCGAAAAGTTTGTCCCCGGGCGCCGGGAAGAGTCGCTACGCCTCTGCCTACGGTATCTAATTTGTTACTCGGTTTTTACAGCTTGTGAACGTCTGAAGAAGAAAATAAAAACATTTGTGAAAATAACATTAAATTGTACCGACTCACACTAAATTCAAATTAAGTCTGAATGTTTTCTTATTTTAATTGATCTAAATACTAACGGATATAGCGACAAAACATTAGCGATACCGTTTTTCTCGATTTTTTAAATTTAAGCATCTACTATAATGCACTACGAAAAAAAATTATTTTCATAGTTAAAAAATGTAACTAAAAATCCCATAGTCTTACTCAAATCGAACCTAGTGTCATTATTTTTAGTTTTAAATCATTATATGTATAACTTAATTTCAGCTTTGTGTTGAGTTATCGTATACCTAATTCAATCATTAGTAGCACGTAGTACAGGACGCAACATATTAGCTCAATGGATACAATTTTTACTATTTTAAAAAGGTTACTTTATTATCTTTGAATCCTCTCATTTACTAGTTTATTATTTTTTTAATTATTAAAATTCTTTAAGAAAAAAAATGTATAAAAATTGGTGACATAATTCCTATAAAACGAAGGAACATGAAAATGCGGTATCGATACCACTAATAGTGTACCTAGTTTGTGAGACATTTTGCATAGTCTGCTAAACGGATAAACCTAAAATAAATATGCTAGTTAGAAAGTTTAATAAATAATAAAGATAATCCTACTAAAAACAAAGCTAGTCTCAATGTTCTACTATTTTATGTAAATTTTTGAAAACTCACCTTTTATACTCAATATTAGATTAACAAAAACAAGTAAAAAGTTGAAATAAAAATTATACGGCGGTAACGGTCAATAACCGCTGCTAATAAGGAGGGCATATATGATTGGAATCATAATCGCGTTCTATCGTTTTTTAAACGGTTTACATAGCAATGCGAACGACTACATTTGAATGAGATTTTATTGTGCACGAAAGGTTTAGAGCCTGTGACGTCATATTTTATTTACTTGTGCAACTAGCTAGTATATACTAGCCGTCCCGGTCAGGCCCTGCTCTGGCTTCTGTGAAAAACCTTTCTGTTAAAGACCATTACCTGTGTGTTTAGTAATCATCATAAACCCGGCACTGCCCACCCAAGCCACAACCAACCAAAACCAAAACAAAAAAACGCAAACATAACGCTAACACAATTACAAATACAAACGAAAACAAAAACCTAACAACAAACCACAACCACAAACACCAATACAAACACAAAGAAAAAACACACAAAAAAGCAAACGAAAACAAAAACCTAACAACCGACCCAACCACAACCACAAACACCAATACGAACACAAAGAAAAAAAAACGAAAAAGCAAACGAAAACAAACCAAATCCAAACGCAAAACCAACCACAAACACAAATACAAACACAAACCCAAAGAAAAAAACACAAACGAAAACGAAAAAAGAAAGAACAAAAACGAACCAAATCAAAACGCAACCACTAACGCAAACCCAGCCTAAACACAAAGAAAACACAAACGCGAACATAAACGCAAAGTGCTCACAGTCTAGCCCTGGGCAGAATCGCCTGTTTCAGCTTAATAAACGACTATAGTACCCCAACTTATTCATAGTCTTTTCCAAACCAAAGCAAATGAACAATTATAATACTCCAAGCTTATCCGTAAAATACCTACAACATTTGCACTTGATCAATCCCCGCTAATTATGTAATTATTTTTTTCCCAACACCAAAACAAAGTAGTAAAAAGAAAATTCTTTTCCACTAATGCAATGTTTTATAAAGGGAAGTAATTGTGTTTTCCTAATTTATCAAAGGGAAGTAAGTGCTAAAGGACTAAATATAAATAATTTTCAGACATTAGAATTTTTGTAAAAGATGATATTTTTACAAGCTTTTATTTAACTCACTTCCTCTGTCGTCGGTCTGTTGTCAGTCTAGATCGAAACGCTGGAGTGAAAATTCGGACAGTTCTACTTGACAGATACGATTCACAGTTGGCACATGGGTCAAGACATGAAGACAATGCAATCTGAAACTAAATTTGACTTAATTGGATGCCTAATTAATTTTTTATGAATTAATTAACATTTGGACCGAATTAGTAGGCATGTCTATCTAACCACACCACACGCGTCATCACGTTCAATAGCTGCGCCATCAGGTTCAATAGCTGCGCCATCACGTTCAATAGACGCGCAATGGTTTTTAGTCATGTAACACTATTGTAAATAAAACATGTAAAGTACTGAAAAAAATTCATAAAAAAACGTTTTAATAACAAGCTTTTATGTACTAATGCACTAAAAAGTAGAAAATAAAGTATACACTATTTAAATTACTTTAAAGAAAAGCGTGGGTCTCTTCTCAAATATTAGTAAAGGTATCCAATAGGTGCTAAAGTACTAAAGTGACCCACGCTTTTCTTTATAGTAATTTAAATAGTAGTGTATAATTTATTTTCTACTTTTTAGTGCATTAGTACATAAAAGCTTGTTATTAAAACGTTTTTTTTTATTAATTTTTTTACAAGCTTTTATTTAACTCGCTTCCTCTGTCGTCAGTCTGTCGTCAGTCTAGATCGAAACGCAGGAGTGAAAATTCGGACACTTCTACTTGACCGATACGATTCATATTTGACACGTGGGTCAAGACATGAAGACAATGCAATCTGAAATTAAATTTGACTTAATTGGATGCCTAATTAATTTTTTATGAATTAATTAAAATTCGGACCGAATTAGTAGGCATGTCTATCCAACCACACCACACGCGTCATCACGTTCAATAGCTGCGCCATCAGGTTCAATAGCTGCGCCATCACGTTCAATAGACGCGCAATGGTTTTTAGTCATGTAACACTATTGTAAATAAAACATGTAAAGTACTGAAAAAAATTCATAAAAAAAACGTTTTAATAACAAGCTTTTATGTACTAATGCACTAAAAAGTAGAAAATAAATTATACACTACTATTTAAATTACTATAAAGAAAAGCGTGGGTCTCTTCTCAAATATTAGTAAAGGTATCCAATAGGTACTAAAGTACTAAAGTGACCCACGCTTTTCTTTATAGTAATTTAAATAGTAGTGTATAATTTATTTTCTACTTTTTAGTGCATCATTACATAAAAGCTTGTTATTAAAACGTTTTTTATGAAAAAAAAAATTTTGAAATTGTGTTTAATGAACATGCCGACAATTATTACTATCAGTTTGAAAAATGAAAATTATTTCCCAACACTTTCAGTATTAATTTTTTTAACTAATAAATTTAGACCGTGAGTACTATAATAGTCTAACACTTAAATCCATCTAAGTATCCGCGACAAACTTATTACATACAGAATTGAGCTTTATAAATTACTAGCCGTCCCGGCCAGGCCCTGCTCTGGCTTCTGTGAAAAACCTTCCTGTTAAAGACCATTACCTGTGTGTTTAGTAATCATCATAAACCCGGCATTGCCCACCCAAACCACAACCAACCAAAACCAAAACAACAAAACGCAAACATAACGCTAACACAATTACAAATACAAACGAAAACAAAAACCTAACAACAAACCCAACCACAACCACAAACACCAATACAAACACAAAGAAAAAACAAACAAAAAAGCAAACGAAAACAAAAACCTAACAACAAACCCAACCACAAACACCAATACCAACAAAAAAAAAACAACGACAAAGCAAACGAAAACAAACCAAATTCAAACGCAAAACCAACCAAAAACACAAATACAAACCCAAACAAAAAAACACAAACAAAAACGAAAAAAGAAAGAACAAAAACGAACCAAATCAAAACGCAACCACTAACGCAAACCCACCTAAACACAAAGAAAACACTAACGCGAACATAAACGCCCGGGGCGGAATCACCTGTTTTAGCTTAATGAACGACTATAGTACCCCAACTTATTCATAGTCTTTTGCACTCACTTAAACGAACGCGCCTGTTTCAATTTGATGAACAATTTTAATACTCCAAGCTTATCCGTAAAATACCTACAACATTTGCACTTGATCAATCCCCGCTAATTATGTAATTATTTTTTTTCCCAACACCAAAACAAAGTAATTAAAAAGTAAATTATTTTCGACTAATGCAATGGTTTTATAAAGGGAAGTAATTTTGTTTTCCTAATTTATCAAAGGGAAGTAAGTGCTATAGGACTAAATAAAGACATAATTAGAATTTTTGTAAAAGATGATATTTTTTTTTAAACTTGTGTTTAATGAACATGCCGACAATTATCAATTATTACTATAATTTGAAAAATGAAAATGATTTCCCAACACTTTCAATGGTAATTTTTAGCTCATAAATTTAGACAAATGCGCACGCTAATTTTCTAACACTTAAATTCGTACAATTCCAACGACATACAAATGCATTACATACAGAACTGAGCTTTATATATTATATATATATATATATATATATATATATATATATATATATATATATATATATATATATATAGGACTATATACAATGAATTGCATTTTAAAATACATGTTTCATACACTGGATAAGCTTGTTTTTAATTTATCTTAGGAAATAGTTTTTCCTAATCGACGTCCAAGTGTCGGTTATGAAATAAAATGACATCGCCTACTTGCTGTATAGACTAGAACCACTCATTGCCGGACCTTATGACAAAGCCAGAATGACTTACTGGCATGTCCGGACCGGATGCTTTTCTGCCACACTGCTCGGCCTACTATTTTTAATAACATTGCTATTTATAACTTATGACATCATATTTTGGCAAGTGACCAAATTTTCTGATGCAATTCCATTGAAAGGTCAAAAAAATAGTTCAAAATTAATTATTTGTGGTGAAAAGGCATGACAATTCTTTTAGTAAATCTCTATAGCAATTGCAAAAAGTATGCTTTTTAGAAAATTCACTATATTATACTTTATAATCATTTTATCGTAGTATTTTTAAATAATTTAAATTGAGTATTAATCTAAGACTAAGGTGACCTTTATTCTAAAATACTTCACTAGGGTACGTGAGAGGCCATTTTACAATATTCCATAGACACGTCAACACAGAATTGGATGATAATGGCCAAGATGTCTACTTAGGTTTCCCCAGACATTTCGCCCACCAGGGCATAGTACAAACATGGCGTAAGTAGCTCAACCTTAAAAACTCATAAAACAATTATTAACTTAATCTAGATCTAGATATTAATTTATTAATTTTCTAGATCAGATCTTGAACTAGAGATCTAGATCTAGATCTAGAATAGGTATTAGGTAGCATTAGGGGGCCTACTAATCTAGACTAGATCGAGGATAAATTTTTTAAATTTGTTTAATTGGGAAAAACATCTAGATTAGATCTAGATCTTATACTAGAATCTAGATTCAACAGTCAAAGGAGCAGAAAATTACAATAACAGAAGTTTGTGATGTAGCTCAAACGGGGGATTTTTTTTGCGTAGGCCTAGATCTAGATTCTAGAGTAAAGTTCCACGCGCGGTTAAAACACCGGTGCGATCATCGCCTGTTTATCGCTTCGTACAATATTTGTTTTGATGTTTTATACGAAACTAGAGGAGCTTACACTTTTCGGACACACATAGCGAAAAAACGCAACGTAAAAATTCCATGCGGTCTCATTCAGTAACCGCTTAACATAGAAAACAAAAAAAAGTATCATATCTATCCGCAACCATTCTACTTTAATAATGTGTGCGTCATTTTGTATTCATACGCATAGAACTTAAGCTATTCTTGTTATAGTGACTGGGGGGTCTTAACGTGTGTTCGAACACATGTAATACAGTTTTACATGTGTTCGGACACCTTAACCCGTCATCGGACATAGCACTTTTTATTCATTTAGAATAATTTAAAGTCAATTTAATGAATAAAAACATATATTATATGCATTTATATTGTGTTATTGATTGTTTGTGAGGTAATTTTAATAGTATAAAACCTTTTTCCCACACTCCCAAAGTTCATCCCATTCAGCCATTGCGGCTCGCGCAGTACGCTGCTAAGCCAGCCAGGTCACATGATTCCCCCTCCTCTTTCGCATTCCACTGCCTTCTTGACCTTATTTTGACCCTTTCCCTTCAATAACCAGCCCCTTTTATGCTCTAAATTCTTATTTAGTAATATTTTTGTGTTGCTGTCCGGTCCCATGTAAGGCCAAATAAGTTAGCGAACACCCCTTTTTTATTGTTCAAGCACAAAAAAAACCCATTAACCTTGACATTTACGATGTTCCATACATATATAGAAGCTATTAATAGTGTAACCTTTTAGCTAAGCATTGATTGGTTCAAGTTTTGCCCCTAAGTCCAACCCTAGGTCACTTCATCCGGCTGGTGTAAAAATAGAAATGTGCGTACCATGCAACGTTAAAAAATTTCTAAAAATAATTCTTGAGAAAGGAAACGGAAGTACTTGACACGGAAGTGTTCATAAATGAACAGTTTACGTGCAGGCGCCGTGGTTTCGCGTGAGACATGCTAATTAAAGTTTCTATGAGCCAAAAACCGACGAAGTGTTCGCTCCTACGTAATTTTTGGTGTGTGTCCGAAAAGTGTAAACTCCTCTACCGATATCTGCTGTAAACTAGCGAGGCTCACTAAATCTTAATTTTAATTTTTTATTTTTTTAACCAATACCAATAAAAGCTAGAGATATTTTTCTAACTAACTAGGCACTACATTTGATGATTTTAGCTCATTATGAACTAAAATACATGATTTTAATTATTGGTGCCATACAGCTTAGCTGTGAAAGATTTTTCCATGACAACCAGTCTGAGATCTGATTCCTAAAGTTGACCTGAAAACTACCTAGGAGGTTCGTAAGGATCATGTGTGGGGAGGGGGAAGTGGAGGTATGCTGCAATAAAACGAAATCGAAAGGATACTCGTAACTTGGTTATGTAATCTATTTACTATATTTTTAGCAAACGCCAAATGAACGCCAAATGAATGAACCAAAAATAATCACGTATAAATGTTTAAAAATATATAGATCTAAACTTTTTAAAGGTATTCATTTTCACGTTTTATTCAGTCTTGATTAATCAGTGTAAATAGGAATGTTTAATTAGGACAATTATGCATAATAATACATAGATTGAGTTAACGGCGGAATCTAACCCTCCTCCCTTATCCAGCATGGAAGCTTTGTCTAGGCTGAGTTTTAAATATTAAAAAAAAGTATATAGGCATAATAAAATATCTGTTTTTATTTTTAAAACTGTCGTTGCATTAAATTTCATCACATGTGAGCGAGAAATGCATTCCAAACATCGCCACTCATAGGCTGTGCGTAGTGACGGCTCGCTCGCGTTGTTTTGTCAACGAGAGAAACATCGCCCGTCCGAAGCTAGATCCAGGTGGAGTTTTAATACTTAAATTTGTATCTAGAGCTGGTGTGTAGATCTAGATAGATCTATTTAAAGATTGTTAGGCTACGCCTATCACATTAACGTTGATCACTTGTGAGTGAAAAATTATGCAAATTCGTCACGAGCCCGCTTGCGTTCTTTCGTCACGCGAGCGTGTGCGCAAGTCCCTGTACTGTGTCAACTAGATCTAGATCTAAGAATGCAAACTTTTGTTTATGCAGGCTGTCCTCTAATATGATTATTATAATTTATTAGCCTAGCCCTTCTGGATCTAAATCATAATAATCAATTATATAAAAATGAAAGCAAATGAAAATAATATTAACTATAATTCGATCTAGTAGTAATTAGTAATAATAAAATCAAGTAAATAATTTAGCACCTAGACTTTTTCGAGATCGCGTTTCACCACGAGATCACGGGTTTACGGGCTTTTACAGAAATACCAACTAATTCCTATCTTCCCGTGTTCAGATCGAAATACTTAATTAATTTGTCCAGCAATGTAAAAATCAAAATTGGAAAATATTCACTTAACGCTCGTCAACACAAACGTAGTAAAGAGTCGATAGAGCCACCTAGGCGAACGTCTGCCGCCAAATAGCGGTCACGTGGGTTATGGAATTTTTACTTCTGGTGGTGACCGTTTTGGAGAATTTAAAAAAAAAATAGCGCATGTAATATTCGATTTATTTTTACACAGACTGTTAAATCTAATATTGATGTACTTTCGGTTTCCGATCTACATCGTAGTTGCTAATATTTAAAAAGATCTACGAATGTTTGTCGGCACCACTTTTTGAGCTTCGGTCTTCATTATCCAAAGCAATTTATAGCGTTTCTCTGGCATATTTAGCACTGCCAACTATAGTTTGTTTACATTATGTGAAAAAACCGCAATTTTTCACGAGGTAAACATTTTAAAAACGAATTCCTATAAAGTCACTTGGGCAGACAAGAAAAATGTCCGAAACTAAGCGTCCGGTTTAGGACGCCATGTTGTTGTTACAGAGGCGTAGCGACCCTTCCCGGCGCCCGGGGACAAACTTTTCGATTAGCACCCCCCCCCTCGAGATTTTTATTTGCACCCCCCCCCCCCCCCCCCTCGAGATTTTGATTTGCACCCCCCTCAACCTTTCAATTTATTTTTCCAACCCATTTTGGCGCCCCCTAAGCTCGGCGCCCGGGGACATGTGTCCCCCCCCCCCCCGCCCCCCCCTCGCTACGCTACTGTGTTGTTAGCAACCAGAGACGCTTTCAAGTTAGTTATCCTTGCTATAATAAGTATGCATCAAATACTCTCACCAATACCAATCTGAAGGGTAGATCGATGTGTTTCGCGGGCTTTTATAGCCTTGTAAGATACCTATCATCACATGGCCAGGTAAAAGATCACTAATGATTCTCAATTAGCCTAATTACGCAGGAAATCAAGGCCAAATTGTGAGCCCATTTGAAATAATATACAACCCTTTTAGCGTCTATTGCGCATACTTCCGTACAGCATCCATCACAATAGCGATGACGTCACAATTAAAAATTACGTGCTTTCAGTGACCTTTTTTGGGCGCCGATTTCTTAAAATGGTTATAAAATAATTACAATATTTTTTCACTAAACGATGAGTCTAATAATAGCCTACCGAACAGTGCCATTTGGACACATAACAGACCAATATTTAAAGTTTTTAAACAACTCAAACTATACCCATGTTTACGTTTGACCTACATTGTCGGAAGCAAATTTTAATTTTTTTTTCTGGCAAAAATAGCTTTGTCATCTTCAGATAGCTTAAAATACGCAAAAAAAACGCCATTTTTCGCGTGATAATTATTTTTAATGTTAATGTTAAGGTGGTCTCTCGAACAAAGCTGAAAAAATTGCCCAATCGTAGGCCAAGGTGTGGTAGCCATGTTCTGGTTAGCAACCAAGGACGCTTTCGAGTTAGTGAGCCTCTCTACTGTAAACCTGTCCATTTCTAAATATATCCAGGTCAAATTCTTTTGTTTTTCTCCTTCTGGAAGTCGAGTTTTTAAATTTTAAAGTTTCGAGGTATGACGTCGTAGGCGGTTCTAGTTCCCCCTATGAAAAACACTAGGTCCCGGATGAGATGAATAAAACCAACCAATCAAAGCTTTTTATAACTAGGTTAACTATAAATAGCTTCTACAATATATGCGGGACACTTTACATACGATAGATAAGGCTAATAAAGCAACCTGATAGGTAAATAGGGGTGGCCGCAGCTTGGGTGTCGATTACGGTGGTTTCACATCGCTGCGTAACCAACGACTTGAGCTAGACTAGCCTAGTTCTAGATGCTCTATATTTCAAACTAAGCCTAGAATCTGTATACTTTCTATTTTTTTCTGCTGTTTTAAATTATTTCGATCATCTACTTCTTCTAAATCTAGTTTGTGTCTCTACATACAAGCATATCTAAGCAAATGTTACGTTATGTCTTTTAGTGGTTGTTACGTCCCTTTGTTATGATTATTATAGTTGCGTCCCTTGAGTCATCACTGGGTCAACTTTTAATGTCTTTAATTAATTTAATTAACATGTTTTTAATTATTATTTTTGCAATCTATTAATTAATAATACAATCAACAACACGTTTAAGTGTGTAAAATATTTATTTCAATTATTAAAATTGGATCAAAACGTATACAATACGCTCGTTGGCAAGCAGGTTCTTGCGTACGCAGGCAAAAAAAAAAGGGAAAAAAAATATCGCAAGGAGGGACGTCACTAAAACATGAATATCTTAAATACTATGCGTAGGAATACAAAATGACTCATACATATTACAGTAGAATGGCAGCGGAGTAATACAGTGCTTTCAGTTTGTTTCTGTGTGAAACGGTTATAAAATAGCGCCCGATGAAAATCGGGAATTTGGAATTTTCCGCTATGTGTGACCGCGCGTGGAACTTTACTCTAGTCTAGATGTCTAGGCCTATTAAAAAAGAAAGATTTTAACACGAGTTTTTTTTTTTTCAATTTCTGAGTGTTCACTAAAATTGTCCCAGGCTGTGTAAACTGTAGCGATGCTCACTAATTTTAAATTTCGTTATTTTTCGATTCAAACATTGGTAAAACCTTAGTTTAGCGTCGGAAATTATCGGGTAATGTTTGTTGAGTTTCGGTAACTAGAGTTACGGTAAATCATGGTTTATTTGACCATTGAAATATAAATAAATTGAAAGACGATTGCAGTAAATTGTTTTAATTTTTTAAGAAAAATCGACAAAAGGAAACAGTAGCGTAGCGAGGGGGGCGGTGGGGGGGGGGGGACGGACATATGTCCCCGGGCGCCGACCTTAGGGGGGCGCCAGATTGAAAGTTTGAGGGGGGGTGCAAATGAAAAGTTCGAGGCCGAGGGGGGGGGTGCAAATTGAAAATTTGCTCCCAAGGGGGCGCCAAATTGAAATTATGTCCCCGGGCGCCGGGAAGGGTCGCTACGCCTCTGAGGAAACAAGAATAAATACAATAGTAGATTTAAATTAGTAGATCTAAAAATTAAAAAAAAAAACATATTAATATAAATATAAATAATGAAGTCAAATGTAATAATTTAGCCTAATGTTTTTGGCTTGCAACGGATTTGCGACCATTAATTAACCATTAATGTCCCATTCATTCTACCAAAACTCCACTCATGACGGCCCAATGTAAGGAGCATAACTCTGTATGATCAAGTGAATAGTTTCACAAAATATTTGTTTTTGTCTAAATGAAATTGAAAATTAAGATAAAAACTACTGCTTAATGTTGGGAATAAACCTGGCTTTCCAACAGTATTAAATAGAATATATTATATTCTGTAAAAGTACAGTATAAAAATAAAAAATGTTGGAGAAAATTCAAAACAGGTCATTTTCGGTAGTCAACTTTATTTATTTTTGTCTAAACAACTATGCATCGAATTTAACAGTTAAATATCAATTTGGTTATGTTTAACATATATAATTCATAAAATACATGCCTAGATACGTTTAGAGGCATTAATTTTTTTATTTTTAATATTAAATCTACTAAAAATACGACAGATGAGTCGAAAATTTTGAGATAGAAAGAAACTATTATTTTTTATCTTTCAAAAGCGCCATTGAAATTAGAAGACCGGAAAAGGATGCTGAAACCATCCGACTTCCTGTTTAGTTAAAAATTAGGATTTGTAGGCCAAATTTTAATGAAACAAATTTATTTTTTCTATGCGTATTGTAAGCGGGCGTTACGGGACATTAACGGTGTTGGGCGGCAGCCGGCGTTACGGGACATTAATGGTTAATTAGATCTAGCTAGATATCTAGCTGCTAGACCAAGTAAAAAAATCTAGATTACGAAAATAGTAAAAATGATTACAAAATGTAAAAATGATTACAAAAATAAATCTATCCAAATTTTAAACATTCTGTATAAAAATAAAAGATGACGCCAAATAAAGTATGGTTTACAGTACTTCCGGTGAATTCCGGAAGTGTGTGACAGACTTTGGCATTGTTTTACTGTTTTTTTACTGCTATACGATTCCGGAATAATAACCGACGCTAAACTAAGGTTTTACCCAAACATTACCAATGAAAACTAGAGTAACTTTACCAGGCCCGGACACCCTTAGCCCGAAACGGAGACTCCTTTCCGGTTCGAGACACCTAATTTCGTTACTATTTGACATATAATGAAAACCAAGGCATAGAAAAACTCTCCATCCAAAGAAGAATAAAAATATGTATTCCCTTTTTTTCCTAGGCCTATAACTTTTAAATATATGCCCCCGAAACAGACGACCCAGTCGTCCTGGACCCGACAACAATTTTCCCGGTTTCGCCTACAAACGACTGGTCTTTCCTCCATCCGACTAAGTCATTTTGTGCTGTTTTTTTCAGCTCAGTTGAATAAATAATCTTGTACTATTAATATTTTATGTGTTTAGTTTTGTGTTTCAGTGTGTATTTGTTTTTAAGTGCCAAAAATAATATAATTTATAACAAAGGAAAAAAAATAATAGTGGAGATAACTCTTCCCAATAAAATGCTGTTACGGTTTACTATAGGTAATCGTTTCCAGGCTAAACACGTAAATTTTCATCCTCCTTACGACTACCCCAAAAAAATGTATTTAGTAAAGAAAATAGCATTTTTTATAAAAAATATATGTTCTGTAGCCTATCCCATTCAATTTCAAATCATTTTTTCTGAAAAAAAATAAACATTGTTTTAAAAAGACGCTAAGTCGGCAGGAGGCTTTGCTTGTCTCGGCAACGTAAAAATGGCCGCCTACATGACGGGTTGCTTTTAATTGCTCATATCCCACTGTGGGTAATTCAATGGATCAAAGTTTGATATAAATGGACATATTTGCTACCAATTATAATGTTTCTGTATAAAACATTCAAATAACAGTGCAATTAGTATTCAAAGTGAGAGTTACGGAGTTGTTTGTTTCGAGGCGCGTAGTCGGGCCAGGCCAAGTTACTCTAGATCTAGATAATGTAGATATCACTCTCAAATCGGTAATCTATGGTTCTAGGTATGTAAAATCCCAGCGGCTAGTAATGTACGAAAGTTACCTCATTGTCAAGGCTTTAATAGAAGTATATTATTGTGATATATTTGTGTCAACTTATAGATAAATGAATAATAAATCTAAATCAATGGCTAAATATTAGCGATACTCACTAATTTTAAATTTCGTTATTTTTTCGATTTAAACATTACCAATGAAAACTAGAGATCAATCTCTTATCAATCAAATGCTTAATTTGTTGATAATAAACTCATTTGGAGCTTAATTTCCGATTTTTATTAATTGGCCACTCCCAGCATTGCAAGCCAAAAAATCTGTGACAACCATATGCTATCTGAAGAGAACTCTGCAGGATTGACCTTGCAGCTGATTTGATATTAGCAGAATATGCACAGTACATTTGATTTTATTACCACATTTCTATTCGTATGGACACTGTCTTCGTCAGAATAAAAATCACAAGATGGAATTAGATCTAGATCTATATTTTTTTAAATATTTGATTTCCGTTTTTTTTTAATGGAAGGATGTTTAAATAGGAAAACTTAACCCAGATTAATGAATTTGATGACAAATATGCATCAATAAAATATGTGTAAGAATATAGAATAGATCTTAACTTTTTAAAGGCATTCTATCCCATGCATGTTTTACTAACTAGTGTGTTTTAGCAATGCTTAATCAGGGCAATTTATAAAATTCTAGCGATGTCATTGTAAAATGAATCTAACCCTCCTCTCGCACTGGACTTGGGACAGGTGTGTTATTCACAAAGTTTCGCCGATGCTAAGTTTATAATATTGTTAAGATTTGTAAGTATTTGATTAATTTTTTTAAAACTGCAATAGCATAAAAATTGATCAAGTTAGCGAGAAATGCATTTTAAACAGCGTCACGGGCAGTGCGCGTGACAGACATCTCGCTTGCGTCGGATTGTCAACCAGAAAAGTTAGCCTATCAAATACAATTAATCAGGCCTATAAAATAAAAAGAGGCTGATCGCACGTGAGCAAAGATAGGCCCTGTGGGCAAATTACAAACATCGCCAGCCCGCCTGCGTTCTTTTGTCAACCAGCGAGAGAAAACTCACAGCACAGTGTGAGCATGCGCTAAATCTAGTCCAAGTACTTTGTTATCCCAAGTTATAATTTGTATTGTAGGTCTAGATTAATATAAAGTTCACATTAAATGTATTTTATTAAGATGTGTGTCTATTTGATTTTTTAAAGGTCAGTGCAGAAAAATTGATTACCCGAGAGCGAGAATTAGGCCAATGCCTATGCATCCAAACATCGCCACAGACCAAGTGTGACACATGCTTGCTCGCGCTGGTTTGTCAGCGAGAGAGGCATAGCCCGCCACAGCGGGGGCACAGCACACACATGTCCTAGTCCATGCGTACTTGGTTTACTAAGTACTAATTAGTAATGTAAACTTAGACCCAACGCTAAAATCATTTAATTTATCAGGCCTCTATAATCGTAATATTAACATTATTAAGCCTAATAAATGTATCAACGAAGACCAGTGACAATAATAATATAATTAGTCTAATTAAAATTTATGAAATCAATAAGAATTAAGACAAATTAATTAAGCTATAACAAATTTGAAAACAAATAATTAGGCCTAAATAAGCACACAAAGACCAACGCTCACTACTAGATCTAATTCCAGGGATCAACAAAAAAAAAATAGATCGTTGTGGTTTAAGGGCTTTTGGCTTTTAGAGTCGTAGTATAATCCAAAAGCCATGTGAAATATCCATGATTAGGCTTAATTAGTCTAATTACGCTAGCAAAATAAGCTGAAAAAGTGTCACGTGAAAAGAAAACACAATTATATAAGCAGCAAGAGGATACTACCGTACAGCTTCCGTAACAATAGTGATGACGTCACAATAAAAAAAAAATTTTGCGTGATAATTATTTTTAAATTTAATGTTAAGGTGGTCTCTCGAACAAAGCAGAAAAAATTGTGCGATCGTAGGCCAAGGTGAGGTAGCTATGTTCTGGTTAGCAACCAAGGAGGCTTTCAAGTTAATGAGCCTCGCTACTAAATATATAATTAATATATTGGTAATCTATCGTTTTAGGTATGTAAAGTCGCCCGCGGCTAGTAATGTACGAAAAAGTTACCTCATTGTCATGGCTTAGGGTTATCATCACGTAAAAACCAGACCCCACATTCAAAAAGATGTCACACCTCAGACGACGTTTTTGTCTTTTAAAAACAACTATTTCGGCTGAGCGTGGGTCTGACCACACTATCCCTTCATATGCTGACGTCACAGGTGAACTCTACACCTGCCCAACTCTACTTCACCCTCCCCGTGTCCCGCCAAGTCCCAATTGGCATCTTTATCATTCACATCTATAAAATTAAAAAAAAAATTAACATTGACGTGATATGTCTCAAACCTGTACCGTGCCACCTGATTGTGACTATTACATTATCATCTCAGCTATCTAGGTTATCATTTCAGCTATCTGATTAGATAGAAATTAGTGGGATAGTAGAGAATCAGTGTAACTAAGAAATTCTGTTACGCGAATAGGCCCATTATTTCAAATTAAAATATCCCGTTTTAGCCAATTCCAAAGCTAAACAAAGATTTTTATAAAATAATTAAGGCCTGAATTGGTTTCCTATAGAAACTAATTATTGGCATAGATTGTAGATCTAGAGAGGCTAGATCTATTTATAGCTAGAATCTACGGCTAGCTTAAGTCTAGTTTTTCCGTAGATTTAGATTCTAGAATTTAGATCTCGAATTATAAGATCTGAGATATTTATGGACTAAATAAGTTTAATAAAGAGTTTCAATTATTGATTGTTTGTGTGTATTACTTATTGTTGTATGTTTTTCTTTTTAACAAATTATTTTTAATTAGGCCTTAAAGTTTTTTTCGGTATGAGTTGCCTTTTCTTCCTATACATTTCATGTCACTGTATTTTTCTGTAAAGCTATTTTTGGTTTGGTCTTAACATCAAGTGAAGTCACTAAGCCCGGGGTCAGGGGAAAGTTTTTTAAGTTCTTGAGAAAACAATGTGTTTGTTCTGAACTTTTATAATTAAAGTGGTATTTCTACCAATGAATATATCATTAAATTAAACATCTTTAAATGAATTTGTGATTAACAGTTTGGTAACAAAGAACATTATTCTCTACCTAAATATGTATTATACAGCTCTACACATAGTTCAGATTCTCTCATGTAACCAAACAAATATACAAATTTGAGTTTTAGTAGTATAGATTGCTAGATTGATACATTTATGTTAATTTATAGGCCTCCTAGTCGGCCTAGTGCTGTCCCTGTTTATACAGGAAGTCCTTGTAAAGTCTAGATCACAAACAACTAATTTACAAATTATTAATTATTCTTTCTACAGACCATTCAACTATGTATACCTAGCCCCGGCTACCAAACAAGAAACAATCAATCAACTAAAAAATTTAAGATACATTCAAGGAGATGAGCATGTGGAACGAGAATTTATTTGCCACAGACTTTGTGGCCAACATATATGTCGACCAGACAAGTGGCCTGTTCGGTGACATAAAACATGTTGATTTTAATGAAGGTGACTGTACTGGTTTGCAGTCACGGGAATCTGTTGCTAAGCACTTTTTTGATGATGTGCAGCCACAAGAAGATGGTAAAATATTTTTGTTTGTTCTGAGTATTGCACTTAGTAATTTAATTTGTACCATTCAGGCTGTTGAAGTATTCACATTACATAGTGAATATTTAGTAATTAAGTTTTGTAACATCCTACTATGAGCTCCTTATCAAGTCAAGTTTCTACCAGTCTGCTACTAGAACCACCAAAATGTTTAATTGTGTCAATCCTTTTTAATCAGACAAGCATGTGCATATGTTTATCCATATATATATATATATATATATATATATATATATATATATATATATATATATATATATATATATAATTCTCTTCTTCGAGCCGTTAGAAAACAAGCTGCAAACGCTCTCCCTACCTCCCCACCCCTACATGGTTTTAGTGAGCTGTGTTCACTCTAAATGTTTACAAGCAGAGCCAACGATTTTAAACGTAGGGGGGGGGGAGGGAAGGAAGGGGGGGGGGTTATGGTCCTTAACGAGCTACTTATAGTGTTTTAAAGAAATATTTTCAGTGTCAGCGTTGGTACTGTCGAATTCACAAATTATGAATTATTGAAAATTAGAAACAACTAAATAGCGTCGTATGTTATGCCGCGGGCCGGCTCGTATATATATATATATATATATATATATATATATATATATATAAAGGATGCCTGTGTGTCTTTTATGCATTATTACACCTTTCATTGGGCCTATAGTTCCAAAGTGGTTATTTTGGCACCTGGGATCTGTTGATTGGACAAACTGCATGGGGGGGGGGGGGAATGTCAGGGGTACTATTTTATTCAACAGTTAAATTTGAAACTGCACCTATGATGCCATGCTTGTCTTTAAGCACCCTACAAAATGAACATCAGGGGGTGCCTCTTCAGTAGTGTAAATGGTGGCTCCTGAGAGCAGACTTCTCCCCACTATCACCTTTCTTAACTTTGGTGTGCAAGATTAGATCACAACTTTTATACATTAATTACTTCAACTCCGCTGAGTTTTAATATATTTAGAACATGTTGAATTTTACTCTGGTTGAAACACATAGCAAATATATTTGGATATTAACACTTCATACTCTTTGCAGTAAAGGAAAAGTTAACTTTTTTTTGTTGGTAACTAAGTTTCGTGTATTGTTTTTTTTTTCCTTGCCCACCAACTTGAGTTGTTTTCCTTTTCTCAGATATTCTCAGTAGTGATTGGATGGAATCTTCTGACATTGGCACCTATCTGGATGCCCTTGGCAATGAAAGCCTGCTTCCATTGGAGGAAAACTTGTATGATTTCCCACGGGTCTCAGTTGATGAGGACACTTATGTTGAGCACTGCCCTACCCCTTTCTGCAGTGCTTTCAATGTTCCTGATAAGGAACCAAAAAGTGTTTCAAGTGGGACTTTCGTGGATGCTTTTTTATCACCGCCAGATTCCCCTGAACAAGTCACTCCAGTTATAGAATCAAATGTACCTGATAGATCATCATTGCCGGTTGTTGATGGATCTTTGGGTAAAAACTTTTTGTGTAAAGAAGAAAAGGGGTTTAATCTATGTAATGCTGAGATTAGTACAATCATCAGTTCAAGTCCTGAATTGTACAAAGTTATTGCTGGTTCTTCTTTCATTAATAGTAGAAAATCAGTCAAACGTGGGAAAGATTTGAAGCATTTGCATCCAAAATACAGTTACAGTTGCCTGGCTATTTCTGATCCCTCAGTAGCAGATCAACTTAATAAGAAAGACAGAAAAAAATTGCAGAAC
Source organism: Physella acuta (assembly GCF_028476545.2). Lineage (NCBI taxonomy): Eukaryota > Metazoa > Mollusca > Gastropoda > Physidae > Physella > Physella acuta. The sequence continues at coordinate 45,025 of NW_026733633.1, forward strand.
AAAAATGCTGCCATAAGATATCGACAGAAAAAAAAGGAAGAGGCTGTTGGAATAAAATCAGAAGAACAGATTTTGGAAGAGAAAAATAACACCTTAAAAATGAAAGTTGAAGACTTGCAAAGAGAGATAAAATACATGAAAAATTTAATGGAAGATGTTTGTAGAGCTAAAAGTTTATTAAGCTAAATTGTGGTTGCAATGTATTTTAATGCCTTTTTTTTTGGGCTGCTACTAGAAATTAACATTAATACTACATTCATTAAATATATTACATAATTTGACAGAAAGAAGTAGTTTGAATTGTTTTGATTCAGTATTTCACCGTACTCAGCTTATCTAGAGTGGCGCTTAGCTTAAGAAGCCATTGCTTTTTTGCTAGAGTCCTGTGTGTCATAATCAATTTAAGAATAGTTTGTTCGGTTAAATTATTTACTCTTTTTTTATCTTTTGCATATTTTTTTCTGTTTTGACTTGTGTTGTCTTATGTTGCGATAGGATGGTTCAAATGCTTATCAGAAAACTGAAACACAATTAAAATACATGTTTATGATTGATACATTTTCTGTAGTTTTTAATAAGTTAAGTGGCATTTGTATCACATATGGGCCTTGATTAGATTTAAGAAATTTTTTTATAAGCCATCATGTGTTGATTATGTATGTTATATAATTGTTTTGTAATTCTTTACTCTGTTGTGTGTAAAGATATCCACTTTAGTTATGTGCATCTCTGACATCAGCATATTTGTGCCCACTGCATAGATCTGTCACTGATTAATTACTGCAATTTTAAAATTCACTGCAAAGATGTACATTGTCAAGAACCTAATATAATAATTTCATTTGAAATCTGAAGAACCTAATATAATAAATATTTCATTTGAAATCTGTTCAGTGTCTTAACCCTATCCCTACAAGGCGGGTCAATTTGACCCGACACTGCTACATTTTAGTTAATTACCGGTCAACCACTGGACCAATTTTTTTGAGCTTCTAGATATGCTACCTACACATACAATGCTTGATTTCAACATAAAAATGAATGTTTAATTTTGCACGTGTGCATGAGGGTGAGCAGGTTTAGGTTCGCTATTCCTCTCCCTACTAACGTGGGTCAAATTGACCCGTATACATTTATATAGAGAAAAATTCTACTAGTGTAGGGGAAAGTGGTATAAATCTATAGAAGTTTCAAACAACTTCCCTTGGGGCTAGAACTTTTGGGCTCCTAAGTTAGTATCCCTTCCTAGCTTACTGAAGACACCAATTAGAAACATTTTTTTCAGCGTCGAAGCACAACATTCGAACAATCCTTTGTTCAACAATTTTGATAGCATGTTTTTAGACTCAAACTTTTTGTTACAAATAAAACTGTAGTGCATTGCTAGGTTTGGGCCTACACATTGAGAAGTTGTAAGTAGATACAAAGACGTACCAACTGATGACTGCATGGGTTCATTGGCTACTGTATCAATTTGAAAGCAATGAATCAGACCTGAACTTATTTTTGCTGCTGAATTTGGAAATTAGGGCCATACTGTCAATAAAGTATTTAGGAAGTTGTGTAATAATAAAGATACAGCAGGAAGTCAATATTGATTTGTATCTATGCAGTCTGTTGCGATAAGAGCCATCTGACGAGGTCAGTTTTATGGTCCGTGGGTGTTAGACCATGTCACCTCAGACAGTCCAACCATAGTTGGGTAAAATAGGACCAACTCCTTGACTACAGCTTTGAAGTACATGGAACCATATTTTGATAAATCAATGGATATAGAGATAACTAATGTTTCAATCTCTGATAACTTTGTACGTTACATTGAACTAAGCTTTTGGCTACTAATCTGTGTCAAGCATGCATATTGATGCCAAAATGATGACATTGCTCTAGCAATATGCCCCAATGGGCAAACTAAGTGGTAGCTAATGACCATATTTTTTCAATTTGCAACTAATGTCCCCAATAAGTTGGAATACAAAGTGACAGCTATTACAAATAGACAGCAGCAGATTTAAAAATTTGTATATTGTCAAAAGAGTTGATTCTGCCATAAGTTGAGCACAGAGAACTATGTCCAAGCTACTGCAATTCACATTAGAACAAATAGTAGACAAAAAGATGCCTTCTGAAACCACCCACTGAGTGTTGGGCCCAATAGCGTCATCCAAACAAAAGTTATTTTGCGAGATACCATAACATGTTAGATGGTAAAATTACTATTTGTCAAATATATAGATTCTATCTCTAGTCTATATAGCTTTACTGTGCAAACTGATAATAATTGTGATTAAGTTTTCTTGCATATGAAAAATAAATTTATAGTAAAGGTATAAGTCTTTATAATTTTGTAACGTCTAGTTTTATTTATGCCTAAAAAGTATAATAATAAATTACCTAAAACTAAAATTTAGTGTAGAAATGTATAAACTATAATTTTATTGTCCATTTATAATTAAATTAATAGTTATACTATAAAAATATACATATGCAATAATATATTCTTATATAAAAAGTATACGGGTCAAAATGACCCGCCTTGTAGTCGAATACAGTGAAATAGGGTTGTAGGGATAGGGCTAAATATGTTAAAAATTTGAGGTTTCCAGTCAATATGGATGTATCACATCATAAATACTGTGATGGTTATACCACCACCACTCATATTAGCTTAGATTAATTTTCTTATTTCTAATTATATTTCAATACATTTTTTGTTGTTGAGGATATGGGATTAGATTAAAATTAAACAATGGTTTGTCAAACTGATGAAAACAAGTTTTTGTCCCATGAGTTTATAATAGTTTTTTCTTTAAAAAAAAGCACTTGTGTAATGTCAAACCACAAGCTTTCTTTAATAATAGATGTTATAATAATGCACCACTACATAAACAACTAAAGTAAAATAAAAGCATGTATTTCTATCAATATGTATACAATACCCATACTGAAATAAAGGACTTGTGCTTTTTTGTAGATAAATGGTTGTGCATTATATTAATATATTTATTTTAAGGAAAGAGCATTATACATTCATGTATATCAAAAGTATATCAAAATATAGGGGAACACCGCTGCTTTGAATTTAGTAATGTATGCCTATAACAAGTATGTTTAAAACACGTTTAATCAGAAGAGTGCAGGTGTTCACAATCTGTGGAAAATGAGGTTTTTTAAAATTGAAAATAGACAGCTACAGTAGTTCTGGGTACATAGAAATAAAGAATAACCATAGCGCTTAATGTGTAAACTGTCGGTGACTAATTTATATGCGATCCAATGGTGGCTGGAACAGTGCTAGGGTCACATAAAGAAAATATTTTTTGTTGAAATAATTATTAATCTCTATAACCAGTAGTACATTTAAAGTAAGAACATTTATTTAGAATGCCTCAGTTGATGTATTTATTCATAGCTGGTTCTACAATTATTGCGATATGGTAGGGCTACACCAAAATACACTATTATTAACAACTGCCAAGGCTAAATAGATAACCATGCTAGTCTTGAATTTGAATCCTCACTGTTAGTATCTTAACTGTCGTTCTTCACAACTATAACAATTATGTAAACAATAGCCCGGTAAACGGTCAACTTAATTTAGAGGACGTAACCAGGTTTATTTTCGTAGACATTGTTTGATAAGGGTTTATTTCCAAGCTGACTGCAAATACATCTGCACTCGTGCATTGATCATCTACATGTATGTTACAAAGTGCTCGGGTTCCCGATAGGGCACTTCCCGTCGCCGCAGGCGCTTCAAATTTGGCAGGCTCCTGCCTTGGGGCAATTATTAGAACACGGGGACTGTTGCCGGTTTGACTCAAAGCCCCCAGCGAGTGCTAAAAATGACCGCGAATGAAATTCTACTTATTTGTGCTATATAACGAAAAATACTATTGCCGAACGACCCCCTAGATATTTTGTGAGGTGGTAGAAGATCGCATAGGGTTTCAGAAAAAACTAGTCGTATTTCCCTATAGAATCTTTGTATTTTATGTGAAAAGCAGGGTAATTTCAACTAAGATTTTAGGGTACTTACCCTCTGTACATTAGGCTAATTTTTTTCGTGCACCTCTGTAGATGACTAGGCCGTGTAGAAAAACTGTTGGTCAGAATCAAAGCCCTCGACGACGGTTGTTAAAAAATGACCACGATTGAAATTCTTATTATATGAGAAATAAATTGGCGAACGATCCCAATAATATTTTGTGAGGTCCTAGACAGACGCTTGAGGGTAACAAAAATAAGTAATTCCCGTCGGAAAAAAAAACCCTTAGGGTCGTTGGATTTGTCCAGATACCTTATTATATAAACAACTGTTTGTGAATAAGTAAACGGGTGTTGGGAGATTGCGAAATGGCGAGGCGGGAAAATGCGAGACATACCTGCGGAGATAAGGGTAAATAGCGAGACACTTTTTGCGAAAAAAAAAAGTTTTTTTCATGCTTTTTTTCATCTTAATTTATTTAAATAATTTTTTTTTGGTTTTAAAATAAACAAGCATTTAGCCATACCCTTTTAGCACGAGTGTTGTATGTTGTTATTTTTTATCTAGATTTTATTATATAGATAGATACTTAGAAGCAGGGGCGGAACTACAGTGCCGCCAGACCCCGCAATGCGGGGGGGCCCACGCCATTTAGGGGCCCACGGCCGACCATAACAAAAATTGTTATAGTTTAAAAAAAAAATTCTTGCATTTTTGACTTAATGTTTGTTTTGTAAAAAAGATTACCGTAGCTGCGGTTGGATTATCTTTATTCTATAGACACCGTCCCACGATAGTTTTTCCTTCGTTTTTAAACCACTGTCAATCAAACTTATCAAAGATAAGCAAACGTTCAAACCACTTCAATGACTTATTTCCCTTTTTTTTTAGTTAAATAGTGATGCTCATAAGCTCCTTTTAATAGATTTGTACTAAACAAATTAAAAAGCAATTACTTCTCTTTATAATTATTTGTTTATAAATTACTTACTAATGAATGACAATGTATTTAAAATTAATAAAATAAATACAAAAAAACATAAAAATAAACATGACACGAGACACCATTATTTACAGAAAGCTTTCATGATTTATATTCTTTTTGACCGGTATGTTGTTAGAGGTCTTACGGCAAACATAATATAAAACTGATTTTCACATAACAGACTAATGAACTTACACACATGACATGATGTTGTAATTTGTTTCAATTTTTAAAAAAACCCACGTATTTCTCAAAACACGAACAGGCCAGCAATAAGTATCCTTGTTCGTATTTTGTGTTTGAGTATATATATATATATATATATATATATATATATATATATATATATATATATATATATATATATATATAGGCCTAAATATTTATATGGGGGGGGGGGCCTAAAAAATTTTTTTGCGGGGTGGCCCCTTTTTTCTAGTTCCGCCACTGCTTAGAAGATAGATAGATCTAGATCTATCTATTTAAAAATCCTAACATCGTTGCTGTGCTACTGTCATCGCCCGCTCTCGTTAGCGAGAGGAAAATCCCGTCTCAGTCGGCATTAATTTTAAAAATCTAGCCCGCTCATGTTTATACAAACGTGAGCTGTGTCATTGTGAATTGGTACAATCTTGTCAGCAGTAGAGATATTCTGCAACATGTATTTATGGATTTTTGTACTTGCAAAAAGTGTAAAAGTATAAACAATTCTAAAAAATGCAATTTATTTTTTATTAAGTAATGTTAATTACAAACAACAAAATTTACAAACAAAATCGTCTGAAACAGGCCTAGCACTACTCAAACACACCTCGTGACACCATCTTTCACACATAGTACATCCAACCCAGTTCATTAGACTCCCATTTATACATTTTTCTTTGGCTACTTCTTCCAATCCACATTCACAACATGTCACAGTTGACCTCCCCGTTCAGCCCACACACAACACTGGTGGCGGCTATAATACAAAATTTCTATGCAACAATACAAAATATGTTTGCGACGGCAGTGGATTCGTGCACGGTGATCTTCAAAGACGGCAAATCAGGCGGCCTCGATGTTCCACACAAAAGACAGAAGTTGATCTATTGTCGGCGGTATTTCGGGCGGTTTCGAACAAGGTGGTATTTTAAGTTGACACAAAAGATAGGGGGAGTTCACAAATTATCACCATGTCTAGCGACGGAAAACAAGGAAATTTTAACAATGTAAACGAAACGTCTTTGAAGTCTGGACCAAATACCATTGAAAATCGGGTGCGGTAAATTTTTCGCAGAAATCTTCGCATTTCAACACCACCCAGCGTAAGTATCGGGTTGTGGTAAAATGCGAGACAAAAAGTCACGTGACCGACCGTTTTCGCGCCCTTCTCGCATTTTCCCGCCTCGCGATTTCGCTTTTCGCGTCTCGCAATTTCACCCTAAGTAAACAAAGACTGTCATTTGGTCTATGCACAGTGAGGTAACTTTTTAAAGTAGATCTAATCATTTTTAAATATTTTTTAACTATTTTCAAGACAAAACGAAAATTACAAAGTATAGCATTATTTTAAATAAATATTTCGTTATAAATTAAGTTATGTATTGTAAGTGTACTGAAATTGAAAAAAAAATTGCTTAATTAAGTTAATTTAATATGTAAAAGAATTGCGAAAGTTAATTTAATATATTTGATTTATACTATTAAGGAAGCCTTTGCAGTTCTAATAACCTTGCGAGTATGCGAATACTCCACTAATGTTTGCATGACTGTATGACATGAACTTACTCAGATTGTTGAAGCTTAAGCACTTCACATAACAGCCAATCACCAATTAAATAGTCATTCAAATTCTGAAACATTTTTTTGAAAACCTAAGCGAAGCTAGGCAATATGCCTAGTTAATATATTATATGTACTATTTAGTTTAAAATCATCGCTAAAACCCAAACCATCCATGACCTTATAGGGGGGGGGGGGGTCTATACCCATAGGCATATATTGTTGACATTGGCGACAAAATGTACGATCACGTGACCTTATACATTTAACATTAAAATATTCAGCTATATAGAGAAAAATCGCACCCTCCCGTGGCGCCGCCCTTGCGAAATTAAAAATTCTTTTTTCACAGAACCCTTCCCTAGAGTATTATAATGAACACCCCAAAATTTCATGCCTATCGGATGAACGGTGTCAAATCAAAACCGACTTTTATTTTTATATACCGTATATAGAGAAAAAACAAATCGCGCCCTACGGGGGCGCCACCCCTATGAATTTGAAAATGTTTTTTGCGCAAAAACCTCCCCAGGAGTATTCTCAACATCTTACCAAAGTTTCATAGCGATCGTGAGAATGGTGTCACTGCAGTTCACTTTTATTATTTTTATATACTATATAGAGAAAAATCGCACCCTCCCTTTTTTAAATAGTCAAATTGATGTGCTCTTAAGAAACTTTAAATAGATTTGCACTAAACAAATGAAAAAGCAATTACTTCTCTTAATTATTATTTAAAAAATAAAGATTGACATAGTATAAAAAGGAAATGTATTAAAAACTAATAATATAATTACAAAAAAAAAACAACTTATAATAAACATAAGGCGAGAAACCATTACACATACAAAGATTTCATGCTTCATATTCTGTCAAAAATGAAACGGAGAATTTCAAAACAGACTAGATCTAGATCTAATAGCACTCACACAAACAATGTGTTGTTACTATTGTAAATCTGTATCAGTCCTCACAAGCCGATGATGAAAACTGTAATACCAAAGCGAACACACAACTGGCGCTGTAAATTACATGTCTGAGGCAAAAAAAAATAAAATAAAAATAATGTGTTGTTTTAAGGTGGATAAAAATAATATATAACAATGCACATAATTATTTATTAATAATCAACAGCAGGGGCGTAGCGAGGGGGGTGCGGACCGCACCGGGTGACACCATTTAGGGGGGTGACACCAAGGCAAAAAATAGCAAAACATATAGAAAAAAACTCGAGGGGGGGGGGGGTGCAAATCGAAAGTTTGAGGGGGGGGGGGGGGGTGCAAATCGAAAATTTGAGAGTTTGTCCCTGGGAAGGGTCTCTATGCCTCTGGGGGGTGACACCATTAAGTGCCGCACCGGGTGACACCCGACCTCGCTACGCCACTGATCAACAGTGTTACAAGCGCTTTTCACGTACAGAAATCAGTTAGACAAGGTTGTCCTTTATCTCCCCTACTACTATACATCCTTAGCTTAGAACCCCTACTAGAAAACATTAGACAGGACAACTCGATTAAAGGACTGTACATTCCAAACACGGTAGGCAAGAAAATACTTGCATACGCAGACGACACTACTTTCTTAGTACAAACAGAGAAAGCAATACAGACTGTAATAGAAAAATTCAACAACTTTGGGAAAGGAAGAGGGGGAAAAAATAAACGCAGAAAAATTAAAAGTAATGGGTATAGGTAAATGGAAAGGTAAAGATAACTATCACATAGACATAACAATAACTGTCAAACTCAGAATTTATGGAATAACCTATACCAGCGATCCCACAATAAACGACCAAGAAACTTGGACCACACTGAAAAATAAAATAAATCACAATCTGAAAAAATACCAATACTGCAATAGGCGTAGCAACCCTTTCCGGCGCCCGGGGACAAACTTTCAATTTTGGCGCCCCCAAAAATGCAGCTAAAATGACATTTAAATTTGTTTTTACAACCCATTTTGGCGCCCCCTAAGGTCGGCGCCCGGGGACATATGTACCCCCCTGCCGCCCCCCCCCCCACCCCCCCCACCCACCCCCATCGCTACGCCTCTGATACAACAATTTTTGCCAGAGCTGCATTAGTAAGCAGATATATCATTCCAAAAATAATTTTCGTAGCGACGAACTCTACAATACCCAACTCATTTATTAAAAAAAAAAACAAGCACATTAGAGAGTTCATTTTCAAAAACACGATTAAAAACATTAGCCACAAAACCTTAATACAAAATAAATTAAATGGAGGTATAGGGCTACACGACATTCAAACTAAAATGAACACCTTCCGATTAAAACACCTGGATAGAATAAGGATAGAACCACATTATCATCCATTAGCACAATACTACATTGGGTTAAACATAAAGAGCTTTTTAAAATTAAACATCATAACACCACACTATGGGGGAAATGACATAGGCAGCTTTTATAAAGAAACGCTAGCAACATTCCAAGGAAACAAAAGCATTATCGGGAAGACACAAAAATATATACGACATCGTAATCAAACAACAAGCGAGAATTAGTTGGGCCAGGGAACACAATATAATAGACATTAAAGATACATTTAGAAACCTACATAATAAACGCTTTTACACCAAAAGAAAGGGAAGTAGCACACAGACTGATTTTTAATACAACTCCAGTTTCACGAAATACATAGCCAAATCAAAATGTTAAATTAACATGCCAAACGTGTAAACAAAATATACAAGAAACTGAGAAACACATTTATTTAGATTGTATATTAGTACAGAAAGCAAAGCAAACACTTGCGAAAATATTAAACACCACCAATCAAACAGCCACAACAAACAAAGCAATCACATTTAATTTAATTAACACGACTAGACAAATAACAGAAGACGAAAACAGACTAGTAGCAACGGCTATTTATACATCGACTTAATGGCAAATTAGGAACAAAGTCAGATATTTTTTCACAAAATACACGGACATCGAGTTAAAAGAAATATTTCAAGCAAAGCTACGACATAGACTGGGAACTCTGACTTAACTGAGAAAAAAGAAATGTACAGGAAATAAATAAATAAACTATTATTTTTTAAATTTAGACAGTCTCAAGCCAAACATCACTCGATCAGCCCCCAAGTAAATTAACATTCGAACAGTCTTCTGTTTCCCAGGTTTTTAAAGTGCACAACCTCAATGGTAAAAAGAGATACACACCTCAACCCCCCCCCCCCCCCACACACACACACACTTCCCCCCCCCCCCCCCCCCCGCCCACTCAACCGGACTGGCGGATATGTCAAGGTAGCTCGCCCTCATTGCCAAGGGTCAATTTTATGTCATGGAAAGTTTTGGAATGATAGATCAGTATGTGTATTACAGAGACACTTCTCCCACGGCAGTGGCGGAACTAGAAATCAAGGGCTCCCCCGCAAAGAAAAATCTAGGGCCCCTATATATATATATATATATATATATATATATATATATATATATATATATATATATATATATATATATATATATATATATATATATATATATATATATATATATATATATGATCTATATTCTGAGTAATTTAGTTTACTTCATTGCAATATATAACCATTCTGAGAGAACAAAACAGAAAATTTTAGTCCAAACTCAATGTCGGGTACCAAAACTGTCGTAAACATGCAGATCAAAAATATATAAAGACGTTAGTTTGATTCGTGAATGGTTTCTCGCGTTATGTTTATTTTTTTCATTTTTGGCTTTTATAATATCAATTTTGAAAACATTGATTTTTATAGCTATATTGTTGTATAGTACGTCTTATTTAAGTAACAATTCAGAGAATCAATTGCTTTTTAATATACATAGTACAAAACTATTTAAATGAGCTTCGTGGACATCCCTATTTTAAAGAAGGGCAGTAAGTCATGGAAGTAGTGTGAATGTTTACCTACCTTTCAAACTATAGCTCTTGTAGATTTTAAAATATTTTTCTACGCAACAATCTCTGCTATAGTAGACCTGTTTTTTGTTTTTTGTTTTTTTACAAAACCACTTTCAAGATGCATGAAAACATAATTTTTGAAAAAAAAATGCATTGTTTTTTGGTCGGAACTGGGCCCCTGTCCCACGGTCGTTTCTATTTCTGTCCATGGGTGACTACAATGTGAAATTTGACTCGGCAGCACAGTAAACTAAGCAGTCAAGAGAAACCTAGTTTGCACACCTTATTTTAGTCTAGTTCTTATGCCATTTTATTTTCTCCCTTTGATTATTATATTTGCAATTGATGTTCATTGTTCATGTCTTTGATGCTGTGTAAAATCTATCAAATATATTATTATTACTGATTTAAATGTTTAAAACAATTGAATTAATTAAAAAAAAACTGTTTGAGGACTGTATAGATATAGATGTTTGAAAGGGAAGAATGTTTGCTTTGATGTGTCTCATTGTAATAGCATATCTTTTCCGATTGCTTAAAATTTGTATCATTTTAATTCTCTGTAATCCCAATTTTTTTTTAACTCTACTTAAAAACCCAAATACCACCCCCCCCCCTCCGTCCCCTCAGCCCACCAGGCCGAGAAAATAAAAATTCCATGGAATCATCATTTAATTACACATTTGTATTTCCAGTTTCAGGTTGGTTTTTGTTTTTAATTTAAAAAAAAAAAATTTCTTTATATTTAGACGTTTTGTATTAGATCTGTATCAGAGGCGTACCCAGGTTTTCGTTGTAGGGGGAGCGAAAAGAGCAAAAAAGGCGCCGAATTTTTAACACGTTCTATATACGTGTATTATATATATATATATATATATATATATATATATATATATATATATATATATATATATATATATAATTACAAGCAGTATGTCATTACTTCGCTATGATGTAAAATAAATTGAAAGTAGCACTCTGAAGAAATAAGAAAAAAAAACACAATGTAGGCCGACAAAACAAAGTTGTATCAATCTAAACAAAAAAAAAATATGCACACACTACAACCAAAAACAATGAACGTAACACAATCTGTTTTGTAATTCTTGTAAAAAAAATTTCTTACATAATAATTCCTGGGAAATTATTTAAGACAAGTGAAATAGGGGAAATAATCACTCTCTTAATATAAATATGTATATATCTACACATTTAATTATAATTGTCAAAACAATTAAATAATTACTTTAGAATATAATTAAATTGTTTAACACTATTCGTGTTTACAAAATGTTTTTGTCTATAATCAGAATTTAATATATCGTCATCATAAATGCTAAAGTATTACAGCATAATGCAAGTTTTTTAAATCAGAGTTGGTATAAAACCACGCTTTTCAATATAATAGAAAAACATTTTGAATAACAGCCTACATTTAACTAAATATTTGTCTTTTAGTTCAGATCACATATATTAAATTAACTACTGCTTACTTGTGTTCATTTTTTAACATAGTGATAGGTATGGGTTAGATCACTGTATTGATCTCACACCTTTTTACTGGTAATTGCAAAAACAATATTTACAGAGTTTTACGTTTAAAAAGCTAATTTCCTGGCGGCATGGTACTTTGGTACATCATTACGCGTTTTTCTACATGTACTTAACAGATCAGTTCGGGGTGGGTTGGGGGGGGGGGGGGGGGTTCAACTTCATTCACCACTGTCCGGTCACTTTAGGTCAATTATCCAACCCAGTGTGTACCTAGGTGTGACATTAATGTCGCTCTAGACAATTGTGGTGGTGAGGTGTGTGTGAAGGGGGGGAGAGATAACCAACTCAGAGTGAACATAGCGTCAGTTTTTAGTTGTTGTTTTTTTTTTTTTTTTACAGAGTGGTCCATGGGGGAGGGATTTTGTAACAGTTTCATATAATTTGTAATCGTAATCACTATCGCCCAAACTGTAAGAATACTACTACTTCATCGTGATGACGTTGTTGACCTAGTCAAAATTTCCCCACCACTACGCAGGTTGCTCATTCGTAAATTTAAATAGAGGTGCCACATCAGTTGTATGTGTTTCTGTATTGTAATTTTTTTTAATTAATCACACGATTAAAACTGTATATATAAAGTAATTATATGTGAAGTTTTATGGCAAACATTTTCTAATTCAATTATTCGTAAGCAAATACACTATACAGTTGCATTAAACTTAACACCCCTCTTGCCAAGTGGTACTACCCGGTAGAGGTTTTTTAAACAATGCAATGCATCGTAATGGTTATTTTTAGAATGGCAAACTGATGCAGCTGTTAATACGTGTTGTAAACGTAGACAGTACTAGACTAGTACAATAATGCTTAATTGCTGTATGAAAGGAAATCTTGTGATTTACATAGATGTGCCGACAATTTTTTTTTAAACAAATATCATTGTTTAAAACTTTGAGTTTAAAAAGTTAAAAAAAAGGCGCCACTTTGCTGAAAATGGCCAGAGGGGGAGCGGTCGCTCCCCCTGCTCTCCCCCCCCCCCCCCGCGTACGCTACTGATCTGTATATAAGTAAACCATCTTAAATGAATGAAAGCAGGCTACAAGTAAGAAAGAAATATTACTATTGTAAATCTGTATCAGTCCTCACAAGCCGATGATGAAAACTGTAATACTAAAGCGAACACACAACTGACGCTATAAATTACGTGTCTGAGGAGAAAAAAAGTTAGACAGAAAAAAAAAATTACGTCGGAACCTATTATATTCATTATATATATTCATGTAATGATAATTATTGTTAATGTTTGAGCTATGTTAAATACACACTATGTTAAGCACACACACGTTTGTATATGTTGATGTAATGATTTCTATTTAAAAATAAAGATATAAAAAAAAAGTTTTAAAAAAAAGAAGAAAAAAAAAGTACAGTGTGTAAAAAAAAATACATTTTGTAGAACTTGTAAATTAAATTTTATGAAAGTTTTGTTAAATAAAGTTTAATGGATTACTACACTATTAATCAGGGGTCGGCAACCTGCGGCTCGCGAGCCGCATGCGGCTCTTTTGATATCAAGATGCAGCTCTCCAGCTCCTTGCACAAATACTAATAATCTTAATAAAAAAATAAAATATTTGAAATATAAAAATGTTAGTGGCTCTTTTAAACCAGGGAAATTTTGAAAATTGTAACTTTTGGCTCTTCCTCTTCAAAAGGTTGCCGACCCCAACACGTTCAAAGCCGACATCATATTAACTAGTGGTCTAATTCATCTTTATTCTCCAAGTTAAAGACATCACATACATTTTAAAATATTTATCAACTTTTAAATAAGGTCTAGACTAGTCTAACCCATGAACTTCTTATTGTAAAAATAAGTGTATTTTCTAATAGTTTTTTTGTATATTTTATTTTTTAAAACAAAAAACATTATTACTTGCAATGCTAGTAAGTATCAAGTTTTAAATACTTCTGTTCTAAAATAGTGCAGCAGTTGTTCATACACATATGAAAAATCATTTAGGTGTATGGGTTTGCTGTCATATAACTTGGTTTTGTTGTTTTTATTATTGCCCACAAAATTTAACATTTTGTTGTATTGAATTTATATGATCATTTTAAACTTTGACTGATAGTCTTGTAGTTGATACTTGCTCTGTAATACATTTTTTATTCCAAAAAAAAAAGTTTTTGTTCTAACTGTTAAAACAACACATCATTTGTGCGAGTGCTATTAATTGTAATTAAAAATATGAACTAAAAAGTTAAATTTCTTCAAATTTCGAACAAGTCCGTATTGAGTATTCTATGTTCATATATATATATATATATATATATATATATATATATATATATATATATATATATATATATATATATATATATATATATATATATATATATATATATATATATATATATATATATATATATATATATATATATATATATATATATATATATATATATATGGGGCCCACATTTATTTGCGGAGTGGCCCTTTTTTTCTAGTTCCGCCACTGTTCCTCTCGATGTGTTACTTGGCGTGTTCCTGCTGACGTGTCCTTAACGATACGCTTTATATATTATATGTCCTTGTAGATGTGTTGTCACACGCCCTTAGCATATTAGGAACTGTGGTTTCCGGTGCAGATGAATTGTTCGTTTGTCCGCTGAATTCATTTACGCTGGGCATCAGGGTGTGTAGCATTCACGACGATGACGACAGATTCTGAGAAAAATATGAGCGGACATGTCGTCTTAAGCGTTTTTGTGCCCGTCGGACAAATAACCTTCCTCTTTTAAAGAAAATTCACCAACTTTTGATATGCTGGCTATTTGTCTTCGACACACTACATAACAATAATAATGGTAACTATATTATTATAATCATCAACTACACAACTGGCATTTAAACAGAATTAGATCAGATACAATTAAAGAAAAGACACGTGTGTTGTGTTGTGTGTCACATATCTGTAGTGCAGGAGCAGCTCTCTGCCTTTGACTGTAGACTGTACATAACCATAATTATCCAACCTCCAATGGCCATTGTAACATATTCTTTGCCTTATGGCTATAGAACTTGTAAGTTTATCGTTCTTTCTCGCGTTAATTCGTGTCTGGTTAGCCAGGGAGAGATAAAACTGTAGTTCTGTTTTGTTATTTGCAAACAATGATGAAAGTATACTGAACTGCCATTGAGATATTAATATAAATGCTATTGTTTATAGTTTAATTCTTTCAGAAGCAACTATATTGACATCAAAACTGAATCTTTATTGTACACTAAGTATAAAAGCTTACCCGCAAACCAGTCCATGTCAACAATTTATTGACATTCAAACATTAAATTTTTTTAAAGGTGATTTTTCTTAAATAAAACAGACTACTTTCATATGGGATAAGAAACATTTAATTTTGAAATTGATTGGTTTATTAAATTTTAATGGAGCTGAAACTAAAACACTGGGTACAAATTTATTATTACTTTGTTTCTCAGAAAATTGCAAATTTTGAACATAAGAACTGTGGGAAGTAGGCAATGATGTTAAAATATCTCTTGAAACTTGAAGAAATTGTGGAAGGTTTAGAGATAGAAAACAACATTTCAGAAGATGATGTTTGAAATAATGGTAAAATATCTTTAGCAATTGTCACTGAATAAATATTTTCATTAGACAAATCACATTTAGATATAGAAGAATAAGGTATGTCTTCAGATTTTCTTATCAGCGAAGATCCTGGGTGATTCTCTTTGTTACCATCGGTCAAACGACAAGCCAATTCTGGAAAATTCATTGGGTTCTTTGCCTGGGCAGCTAAATATATTTAAATTAAGTTCATGCAAAGCTTTAGAAACATCAATTGGATAAAACTCTATAATTTCATTAACTTTTTATTAATATCAGCTCCAAAGGAATAATATAAACAAGTTACACATCATCAATAAATCAAATTTGCAGATATTTCCATTTCACCAAACTTTCTCTAAGTCATAATATATATTTTAAATTCATGGCATTTTGTTAGGCTAGATATGTTGACTTTTATTTACCACAATAATCTGATTATATAAATTAGGATTACCCAGCTATCATACATTCTTCTTTTTACTGCCCTCCTTTATGAGGGGGAGGTAAAAATCATCATAAAATGTGTGATGCAATTTACAGATGAACCCTCTCTCTCTCTACCCCTCCCCCTATATATATATATATATATATATATATATATATATATATATATATATATATATATATATATATATATATATATATATATATATGTATATCTACATAATCTCTAAAATCATGTTGGTACCTCTACCTGTTTGAATGTTAGGCCCCTTTCCTTAAACTGTTTCTGTGTGGATCTTCTCCATGGGGGTCATTTATAAATGACGTCACGCATTTTTTTGACGATTATTACCTCCCCCCCCCTCCCCCTACACATCGTCACAAAAAGCCAGACCACCACCCCCTAAAATGACGTCACACAGTACTAGATTCTAGATCTAAATTACTACAGTTGCCTACACTCTAGATTTAGTTCTTAAGTTCTACAACAAGACTACACTAAACTTCGCTAGATCTAGAATAATCTAGATTCTATATATAAATTGATATTGAACATATTCTAGTCTACCTGTCTTAAAGTAAATAGCCTATTTAGTAATTTAGTAATTAATTCCACTCAACTACACTGTAAAATAAAAGAAACTAGATCTAGAATCTAGATCTCTAGACTACTCTTGAGTCTATAAATTAAAAATAAATCCTGTATGTCGTATGTTACTGTCTAAGTCGGAATTTTCAAGAGGGTTTTTTTTTAAGTCATAGATCTAGATATAGAATTCTAGATCTAGAAATCTAGGCTCTAGATCTAGTCTATATATATTTATTAATTAAATTAGGCTTGATTTCAGATTTACGATTGAAATCTTTTAGGCCTATAAATATCATATTTTATATAGATTATAGATGTATTATTATTATACAGGTTGTATTCTAGATCTATCTAGATCTATATAAAATATAATATATTTGTGTGTGTATGTTATTTTAAACTTAATTTACTTAAAACAACTTATTGTCGGAGTTTTTTTAATTCCAAAAACGAAAGTAGATTTCATAACTTAAAAAAAAATAAATAAAAAATATTCACATTTGGTTTGAAAAAACAAAAAAACGCCAGCTGGCAACTACCGGAGCGAGAACTTGGTAAGCTACTTTAACAACTTACAAGCCCAATAATTGAGCAGCTCTCATTATACCACATTATGACAACTTATTCTTTCTTCAACATTTACATTGTCTTACAACAAGAAGCTGTGGTGTTTTACTACTGTGTTTGAACAAAGTGAGTTGACATTATAACTGTTGGTTCAGGCGGGGTCAGGTTGGTTTGTGGGCTTATTGTGTTACAGAAATAACATACGTCTCCATTATATTGGTTTCTGTCTTTCTTCCTTCTGCCATATGTAGTTATCTTTCGTGTAGGTTAAGTGAATGACTGATTGCTTTCGATAATAGTTCTTTCTTCTACACAAAGTGTCGTATTTTCCATAACCAGAGTGTCTTCTATTTATCTTTGACGGTGTATGTCGGTTGTCGTAGCGGCAGAGGCGTAGCTAAGGGAAGGGGCGGGAAGGGAAGGGCGGCCGCCCCGGGCGCCGACCCTAGGGGCGGGGGCGCCAAAAGGGATATGTTGGCTAGTACTCTATGGTTGGCTTGTTATTTTAAATAGTTGTCACAGGTTGCTTGTTTTTATGTGTAGTTGTATTCTTCGTTGGTCGTAGCTGGATGGGGGGTAATGTTTCCCCCACCCCTAAACAACAGGACCGCGCCCGGTTTTCACGGGCGGAGGTCTGCCAGTGTGTCAAGCGTAATTTACGAGCTTTCACAGTTGTGGACTGTGGCCGGAGATTGGCTTGACCGGACCCTAGGTGTGAGCATGCATTGTGTTTCGATTTAATGCCCTGTCTTCTTAATGGCCGTCTCCCTTAATTTACGGTCGGAAGGCCACGACCTGTGTCAGATCGGGTCAAACAGTTGGTTTGGGGTGATAGGAAAGTTTGGTTGGATTCAGCCCATAAAAGAGGAAGGTTCGATAGTGTGAGGTCTCTTACACACACACATAGCTAGGACTAGAGACTACTCGAGGCCTTATGGTAGCAGCCTTAGGGCTGGCTGCAGTGGCCCAGCTGATGTATGGATGATATGGCCTGGTGTTTACACCAGCGGCCGAACGTCTTGTTCTTGTAAATATGTGCTTCGTTCCTGTGGCTATTATTGTTATTTGCTGTGGCCTAAATGGATGTGGTACGTGTGGCCAGATATTGTACCAGAGGCCAATGTCTTTTTCTCCAGTGGTTGGAAACCTTCATGCCGCTTGAGTACGATGTTTGTACTAGATGTCCGATGTCTTGTTTCCTGGGTAGGAAATATTCCTGCTGTTCTAGTGTCGAACTATATTGTTTTGAGTACCGCTGAGTACTCATTTTTAGAAGGATTTAAACCAAGGATTAGTGGGATCAGAACTAGGGATATTAGCATTTTCAGGTGTGATTCTGGGATTACGTAGCAGTGCAAGAAATAAAATTAGGACTAGTAATAATAACTTTGACAAGTGTGATTCTGAGATTACGTAACAGTGCGAAAAATGAAATTAGAATTACGAGTGTAATTCTGAGATTACCTAAACAGAGCGGTAGTGTAGGACCTGAGGAAATGACGTTTACCTGTGTAAATTTGATTTATGTAAATGTCGGTTTATTATACACACTTACATGTTTTTTAATGTTATGTAACCAAGGTGAATAATTCTGTATAGAGATGTAAGTTTAAGGATTTGTTGTTATTTTTTATTTGTATCAGGAATTCAAATGATGTTGCCTTGAATATGAAAGACTGGCCAGGTCTTATTTGTGTTGTGTCTTTTTCTTTTCCCTTAACTTATATATTTGTTACGTCAAAATGAAGATAAATAAATGCATTAACTGTGTGTTTACTATGTTTTATTTTTAGTTTAATAATGGTGTTGTATAGATGTAAATTAGTTTTGCTCAGGTCTATTAGACCCCTTTGTCACCACACAAAGGTGCACGGATTTGAGAGAATAATTACCATTTTACCATATCTCTCACCCAATGGGGAACCCCCCCCCCCCCCTAACAGATAGAAAAAAAATTTAAAAGCTCATTTTAAGCTGCAGTTTTGAATTATAAAAGTCAAAGTTAAGAAATGTAACGGCTAAGAGCCTTTGCATACGGATTTAACTGTTTTCTATCTTGCATATGTGTAAGCCCTGCTAGGGGGGGATACCTTAAAAATCTATCTACCCTTCCCTATGCTTATCTATTACCGTCCGGTCAGTGCAAGCCCGGCTAAACCCAGACTGGTTAATAACCTAACCTTAGTCTAAATAATAAAAACAAAAAAATCTTTTAACAATTTAATAAAATTTATTACATGGAACCAAAATTATATTAATAAAAAATAGATTAACAAAACCGAGCTTTAACGTAACAAAACAATGTAACAAAACAAACTTTTTACACCACACAAAACACCCAGCCAAGTTGCCCAAGCAACCTCACTGGAGGGGGGGGGGGGGGGAGAAAAAGAAAACATAAGAAAAATGCATGGTAATGGCAGATATATACATAAATATATACACAAGTTTAAAATGCTACCTACTACTACTATTTAGCTAAAGCCTCGAGTAAAACTAATCCCTAATATTACAATTCTAAAGCAATTCTCAAAAACACAACTAACCACTGTCTTACCAAGAACCAGCAACTTAAAAATAACGTGTAAAACAAGTTCATTGTAGAACCAATCTTTCCTACACAAGGAAGCCCGAAGCCATTGGTCTACCTCTACAACATCCATATTGATAACATTAAAGTTAACACACTCCGCTAAGGCCCCAATGAAGGCAGACACCAAGCAAGCGATACTCAACATGACGTTGCACGAAACAGCACACACATTAATTTTAAACAACCTAAAACTCGAGGCAACTAAAATATACTCCTTTTTGCCTAAAACAACCGACTATTGATTAAGCCAATCCTAGTGAATAACAACACACCATAAAACAATCAAGTAAATGCACACACGCATTCACACTAGTTTAGGAAACACTCCTAAACACACTGACCTAAACCACGTGGTCCGAAACACACGCCACGGGTTTAGAAAATACAAAGACGAAATTGAAAGAAAACGAGAAACATCGGCAGTCGCATTCATACAAATCACATAAAGATAAAGTATAAAAAAACAAATACCTCCACGCGTGAGGTGCGCCACGCGCCCACACAGAAACCGACCCTGTCTAGATCTTGCCTCGGGTCAAAAGATAGAAAATCATCCGAGTGGTCAATTTATACTGACCGCTTCGGGCGGAAGGGGGAACCCCGTGGCCGCTCCCCATTGGATCATCCACTCGCAGATTCGCATCAAATAAAATAATACAAAATAATCCATTCACCCGCTCACATATGTAACTGGAAAACATATACACTTTATAAACAGTGACCGGAAAAACCGCTTTCCAGTTTTCCTAGATGGGGGGGGGGGGGTGCGCTTTTCCGAAGACTAAAATCGGAAAAAATGTACACTGGATTAGTAAGTAGATAACCGTTGTCACTTAGAAAAGAAACCCAATTTACTAAAGCGTATTTTACGATTGTGTAACATAGGCTATTCCCGTTTTTAAAAATATACTAATGTTCGCATAGTCAAAGAAAGATTTTAAACGACTTTATTCTTCAGTTTTTCAAGAAAGTATAGAAGAAAACAAGGTAATTAAAAAGTCTAGTGACAATTTTAGCGCAATTTCCTTATGTTATCTAAAAATAGCTCTGTCGTAGCGTAAATCAAGAGCAGGGTTAGTAAAACCATTGCTTAGTTATTAAAATGTTTTTTATTAATTTTTTCAGTATTTTACATGTTTTATTTACAATAGAGTTACATGACTAAAAATCATTGCGCGCCTACTGAACGTGATGGCGCAGCCATGGAACGCGATGGCGCAGCTATTGAACGTGATGACGCGTGTGGTGTGGTTGGAAAAAATGCCTACTAATTCGGTCCAAATTTTAATTAATTCAAAAAAAATTTTTGTGACCGAACGAAAGGATATTTTTGAAAACTTTCTTCGGCAATATTGTTCTAAATTATGGCAGGAATCGATTGGTACATGTTTCAAGTCGCTTAGTGGTCTGGTTGCCGAGATATGGGCCAAAAACTGCTTTTTTTAAAGGTTTTTTGGCTTTTCCGGGAAATCCATGAAAGAAACCCGTAATTTTTATGGCCTATGTTCATTCTCGTAACTTGCTTAACATAATTGCTTTTGGAACTAGTCATCGATATTGCTTCGTTGAGGAGGAGATACGACTTAAAGCTGCGGACACACATCCATCCATCCATCCATCCATCCATTCATTCATACATCCAGAAATGACGGGTTAATAAACGCAATTCTCCAGAATGGAAATTGCGCTAAAAATTACACTGTTCCAAGCAGTAGTCTATATTCTTAAATCCAGACGTGTATAATTCAGTAATGCAGCTCAGAATAAGCTTTATTTTTTTGTTCCTACTCCGTTTAGCGACGGTGCCCGGGAGGCCGCCCCACCAGGCCTCCCCTTACTGCGCCTTGGAACCTAACAATGCAAAATTCTATTACCTACAATATATTCAATGGGATTATGCTATATGAAAATATGGAAACAGACAGTGAAAAATATACCTGAAATTAAATTAAATTACAATGTACATGCATATTTTCAATGCTTTATCAAACAGCAATCTTTTCCTTATTTACTTTTTTCTACTTCTTCTTTTTCAATATCTTCATTAACTCTGTCTTTATTCATCTTTTGGTATTTGCACACGCTGAACGTAATTAAACCCAACTTCAAAACATTAATAAAGATTTAAAATTTAAACCACGAAAAATCGAAGTAAATTAACATGTGAGTATTTAAATAATGAAAGTAATAACTGTAAACAACTTTATAAACTTAAACAATTTTTCAAGTAACTTGCACATAGATATTAATTTTTTCCACTTAAACACATAATTAAAATATGTTGTACAATGAATTAACATGTCAAAAACGTACATTTTCATCTAATTTATTTTTAAAATTCATTTTAATAGATTGTGTAATATCGTTTTAAAGTAGACAGTGCTACTTTATATCTCAATGCTAATCTCCTTGTTTTGACTTTTTTTTTCAACAATTTCTACCAAATCTGCTATCATTAGCAATACTGAGGAAAAAAAGAAATAAATTACAGATATTGACA